>NW_015555773.1:243879-253879 GCF_001515605.1 Sinocyclocheilus anshuiensis | reverse complement strand
GTAATTCCTGACTCCTGAAGACCTCCAGATGCCCTCCTCTCATAATGACACGGCTATCAAACCCAATTGCTGTGGCTCAGACTCAAGGCAGTGCATTAAATGCCTTAGAGTCTGATTGCTTCTTCAGAATCAAGTGTCTGTGTACTTGCTGTCATTTCTGGAGTCTTTACAGGCAGCAGTCATGGCCTAGCAGAGTTTGGAGTACTAGGGAAAGTTGACCACTCTAACTCCCCCATCTTGCTTATATGCATGATGAAACATCCCTTCATTTACATTTACATTTATGGATTTTTTGCAGGCAACTTGCATTCAAGGGACATGTTTTATCAGTTCTTGCGTTCCCTGGGAACCGAACCTATGACCTTGGCATGCTCTTTTGTTTGAGCTACAGAAAGGCATTCCCCCCTCACAGATCAAAGACCATTGTTTATTTGAGTACTGTACATTTATACAAATGAAAAGTTCTCATTCTTGCCATTCTCTTTCTTACCATAAAATAAGGCGGGCTACACTAAATTTTACAACATAGATAAACATAGTTTGCGAAGACCACAAAGTCCTTTGTTCAGTGAATTACTGACTGCAAAGAGCATAAAAACATAATTTTGATGTTGAATTTAAGGACAATTTTATAGACTTTTGGCGCTTGTAAAATCTGTATCCTGACGCCAAACCAGTTGAGGGCCACTGCTAATCCACAATCATTTTAGTAAAAGCTCCACATTCTGCAAGCAATATGTTATATTTGGAAACATTTACAATATGTCCTGAACTGAAAAGACGTTTTGTGGAGTTCATGAAGTTTTAAACAGTCTTGTGTTGGTGAAAAAAATCTTAAACCAAGCAATGAAAATAGTTTCTCCGCTCAATGCAACTTGCCTCCTACCAGCACAATAAAACATTAGGCCAAAAAAAGCAGCTATTCAAACATTATCTTTCAAATTCAAACTCACTTTAAAAAGTTCTGTTTTTTGTAAGTTCAGTACTTTCCTGTGTGTGTGTTTGCGTGTAAGATGGAGTGCAGTGTCAGGGTTTGGGCATGGGGTGAAAAACGGCCGCACTTACAGTGTAATCATGAACGCTGTCAGGCTCATCCACGGTGTGTGTGTGTGTGTGTGTGTGTGTAGAGGGAGACTTATGGAGATGAAGCAGGGCCGATGGGAAGTTTTCTCCACCTGGATATTTATTAACCATGCTGCTGACAGTAATGAGCACTGAACAGGTGGGCTGGGACACACAGATCACAAAGTTGGGGCATCGACGAGGAGGGGGGCAGAACGGAGACAATGGCAGATAGTGGAAAGAAGTTCGACCCCTTGCCGCTACAATGAGAAAGAGAGCCAGGCGTGAGCGCACACCCACACGCTTCAGCATTCACGGTCAAACTTAGAAACTCAGACGCGTAGCGCTGCCTGTTCGGCTTTGTTCTCCCTGCACACATACACATGAACACCTGGTGCAATTAGGCAAATGTGGCCATAGCTCTGGTGGAGGGAAATAATAACAGCAGTGTACCGCTCTATATAAATCACACTATGACCAAAAACATGCTATTTATGTATGACTGTATTCATGATGTATGATGCGCTCGAACAGACAACCCATATGCGCATTTGAACTGGAGGGACTGTGGATAACAAATGCTTGCGGTGTCTTGGCATATATTTCAAATAGACCGTGAGCCATTTCTGGTGTGAAGCCTCTGTGTCAGTCCAATCAGATCGTACAGAAGTCACACGGGGAGTCGAGAGCAAACGAGAGTCGGCGAATCGCCTCTGACACACCTGGAGGGGAAGATGTCATAAACACATAATCATTACCTACAAAACTGCTGAAGCCGACACGCAGAGAAAAAAACAAACAATAACAACAATAAAACAAATACATTCTGCCGCCCAGGTGACAAGGCCGCGTAACATTCATTCCTAGTAATGAGACTTCCAGAATATGGAACCTGGACGACGTATTAATCTGAGTCAGGACTTTCGTGATGGGATGTGGCTTGGGGACATGCCCGAGAGCACCGATTTCGGTTTGGCGAGGAGCTGAGCTTGTCTTATTAAGACCTGAGTGAGGCTAATCAGCTGTGTCACTTAACGCTGAACAGATGTGCACTACAAAGGAAACGACGGAGGCTTCCGCCAACCCGAAGTGAGTCTGCGGGGAGGAGAAAGGGAACTAGAAGGAGAGTGGGAGCGAGAAAGCGCCAATGATTCTGACGTCTGATGAAGGCGCCCTTAACAGAATCTTGACGTTTAGACCCAATGTGGGCTTAGAAGGCAAAGAGATGGAAGACCACGTAAGACAGCTGCTGTCACAACAGTCTCACCGATGAGTCAGATCTGGCTGTGAGTGACGGGCTGACACTGACAGGACTCGGCTAAACGGCACATGGATGAATTTATCTAACAAATCCAAAGTCCCTCTTGTACACAGTCCCATCTGATGTTATAATGTTAAATAGCCATTAGGAAAGTGGATGGTTGAGGTAAAACTACAGGTTTGTGTCCACTTCAGATATCCTTATCAGCTGACAAACCCCAGTATGGATCATAGGTTGAGGAGCGCTTAATGAGGTAGACATTACCTGTTTTAATTACCCATCACTCAAAGTTAAGAAAGCAAATGTGTCTTACCGTGTTACAGCATAGAAATCCTACTTTCCAGATTGAATCCCTCTTTGGCTTTTCACACTGCACTCAAACCCAGGTTATCAACTTTTTAAACCCTGCTTTTAAAAGGATAGCTCACCTGAAAATGAAAATTCTGTCATCATTTACTCACCCTCATGTTATTCCAAAACTGCATGACTTTATTTCTTCTGTGGAACACAAAAGAAGATTAAATGATGACATCATTTTCATTTTTGGGTTAACTAACTCTTTGATAAAACAACGTTACACTTTGGCAGTTTTAAAAGGCAGCCAGGAATTTTTGGGGTGAAATCATAACTTAAAAATGTCTCTAGACCTTGTGTTTTTTTATTTCACTGACCTTCGTCTTGTGTTTTAAAATGCAAAAACGTGTTCTGTGTGGATGACCCCTTAGAACGTAATGTCAAATGTTTAGCAACAAACAACCAGTCATAAACTGATCAGCGTTTACATCATTAAATATTCATGTGCTTTGCACAGAAACTTTTACAACAGAAGAGAGTTTTTTTCTTTCAGTTAAGGTCTGAAAAATCTAGGACAAACTGGATGGTACAGTTAGGAATAAGTAAGTCAAAGTGATGTGCAAGAGCACAATAAGAAGATATTTTGACTGATTTTGTCCGTATAACGAAAGTCAGTGGGGTCCAAAAAACACTATACAACTTTTAACACAATATATACCTTTATGCAGTTATATAGGTTTGAAACGTACAGTGGCTCAGTAGTGCAGAACACAACAAAATCTCCACAACACAACGAAATGAGCAGAACACAACTGAAATTATCACAACACAATGGAAACAAGGCACAACACAACAAATTAGCACAACACAACAGAAACAAGCAGCAACACAATGAAATTAGCACAACACAACGCAAACAAGCAGCAACACAACGGAAACAAGACGCAACAACACATTAGAGCAACACAATGGAATCAAGCCACAACACAGTGAAATTAGCACAACAAAATTAGTTCTACACATTGTGTTGTGGTGATTTCGTTGTGTTTTGGAGATTTCGTTGTGTTGTGCACTGCTGGGCAACCATAGATATGACATAAATGATAGAATTTTCATTTTTGGGTGAACTATCACTTTAAGGGGGGGGGGGGGACAATGCTGTTTCATGCATTCAGAGTTGTTTACACTGTTAAAGAGTTGGATTCTCATGCTAAACATGGACAAAGTTTCAAAAAACAATTTGGACGTATAACAGAGTATTGATTTGTGCCAAAAATCTTACTTCCGGGGTCATACAAGTTTTGGAGAGTTTTTTTCGATCGTGGCTCTTCATGACGTAAACGAGGGTGGAACTCCTTATATGAGCGTTTCTCCCGGAAGAACGCGCCCGCGCACGCATCCACCAGAGCGAGAGCAAGATTGCGCCCATCCACAGGACTCACTCGGGAAGAATGTCTCCAAAGTAGTGTGTTTTTGGTTGTAAGGGAAAGATAACTTTGTTCAGCTTCCTAAAGAACCCAGCGTTATGTAAACAGTGGATGCAGTTTGTTTTTCCGGGGCAGCAACGGAGTTTCACAAGTGTTTGTTGAGGAACGTTTTATAAACAAGGCCCAGTTCGACACTGGATTTGCACATCGTTTGATACTGAAAGATGGAGTGGTCCCAGCTATTAAAGATCCCAGTCATGATTCAGAACTGCAGATGGTAAGTGAAACTGCATCAAATTAATGTGTTTTGTTGGCAATCGGAGCTTAAGTGCTCGTCAATCTTTAGCTCCGCCCACGGAACGCCTCCAGGAGCTCGGCTGTTTCCGGAGAGAATCGTAAAGCTGTATCTTTCTTTTATAAATATGATAAAGCTAAATACTTTTTGGAGATATGAAGGATGCAGTACTACTCTATAGGTACTCAAGATTAACATGAGTTTGGGTGAAACTGTGTGTTATGTCCCCTTTAAGTGTGAATACAGAAGTGCTACAGAAAGTGTTGGTCCTGTTGCAGTGCTGTAGCTTCTCTGCTAACTCACCTGTCTGATTGTAAGAACAACTCCACAAGTTTCAGGCACAGGACGGTGCTCTCATTGGCCATGAAGTCTGACTTATTCCCCATCAAGCCTTCAATAATGGATGACCCTGAGCAGATAGGAACCTGCCAAGTCTCTCTAACTGTACTGGAGCCTGTGCTAGTGCCCTTAAGGGAAATCAAATACTCTACACACACATGCACACAAAAACCACATAATGAGGGTCTACTGGGTCTTTGGACATTAATCCTGGACAACACTTACAGTCAGCATGTTAACAATGCTTTTAAATTAACACTAAAGGAATTACATCTTATGGCTTGAAATACTTTGTGATAAGGCAACTGCTCGTGATGGGAACCAGAAACTGTTGCCATGCACATGATTACAATCCTCTTACCATTTTCATTTACGGTCAGTATACGTATGAAGTGTTCTCATATTTGGAGACAATTACTACGGCTGTGGAAATCTCGAAGAACAGATCAAGTCTTAGTTTTTACATATTTCCAATTTAAAAGACTTTAAGGTTACCATTGTGTGTCAGTGATGGTGAAATAACTATCGCAATATTTGAGGATTAAAGTTTGGACATTCGCTGCAATGTCAAGTCTTGCTCCTGGAATTGCATGCCCTTTTTGTGAAAACGGCTTCTATTATTAGCACTTTAGTTTAGGACAGTGTGCTGTGGCACAGTTCTACTCTTTTAATCTTGTCTCTGTGCCTTTACACAAGGACTGTACATCTGCAATCTAAAGAAAACTGCAGCTAATATCACAGTGAAGCTGACTAGCCTAATCTGTTTAAACTCCACTAAAAGCTCCTCCTCAGCACCACAGATGGGTGATATTAGCTGCCTCAGCTAGCGTAGAATGAATCTTTAAGCATGTGGTATCTCTCAGATTAATTAGGTCTAAACTTTACATTAAACATAAATCTATATTAAAAGCCGATGCTGTGCATCTCTCATGCTGTCCACAATACCCGTGACACTTACAGAGTCATAAAAGCAACGAAGAAGCCAAGAAAGTTGTTAATGCTCCCTTAGTCCCTCCACTATGCTCCATAATGCATGATGGACCCATCCAAAGCACTTAAAAACATACAGTGATTTGAGTGACAAAGATCTCATCTATTTTTCAGCCACACACACTTCAGCGGGCCTCCAAAAGAGACTGAGTGAGTAATCACTCTAGAGCTGCAGTGATAATTAGAAATGTGTTGCTGGCCAATACAGCCTTGGATCCCTTCGCAAATTAGCCTCATTTTGAGCTTCTGTGTATGTGAAAGTGAGAAAGAGAGCGGGAGGGAGAGACAGAGAGAGAAAGCTCTCAATTAATTTAGTTGAGTAGCTCTAGTTTATATGTGCAGTCAGCAGTGTGTTTCATTGCCCACGTTCATGAAAGCCAATAAAATGTATGTGTGTTTATGTAATGTGTATAAATATGTGTTTATTTATTTATTTAATAGTCTTTGATCATTTTGATAATTAAAGTCTTTTTAATTTTTTAATTTTAATTTAAAATTTTTCTATTTTTTTTATTCCAAATGAATGAATTAATAAATACATAATATCATCTTTGATAATAATACAGTTGTACAGTTTTACAGTTGAAGTGCTTATCTACAGTAAGTGGCAGAAACCATGCATTAACAGTTGTGTCTATTTTAATCATGCCTTTCAAAGATGAAAACTCTATCAAGGTCTACCCGCCTTTGTGACGCCTGAAACTCACGTGACTTTTTCCTGTCAAGTTATTATCAAAATAAACAGTGAAAATGCATGATGATCACTGGCTGTCAAATTCAAAAAACGTATTATTTTAGGAACTGATCCCGGACCCCGTTGTACAGTACATTTAACGAAAACCATACCACTAAACGAACACATCTATCATATTAATAGAAACTACTAAGCAGTTAAAAAGTGTCTTGTCTACAGCACCAACTGAGACAGGCCCACCACTGGTGGCCCCTCAATAAAAAAAAAAAAAAGGACATGGAGGCTTTGAACAAAGAGGATTAATACAGAGGATAACTTAGCCAAAATCAAGTAGAAAAATTGCTCTAATGCTTTTTCACATTTAATAGTTATGAGAAGTTTCTGATCTAAGAAAATGACCTATTGCTACAAAAGAACTGAGTCATTTCTCCAATTGTCCTGATGATAGCTCAGATCCTGAGGCGCTCTGATCACACTGCAGCAGCTCCTCCGCCAATTCCGTGCATTATTAAAAATACTTTCATGCACTTTGCAGCATCTGCTGGAGCTTTCAGCATATAATCCAGTCATGTTATAGAATCGTATTGAGCAACTGTCAAATGAATTTGCCTAATGCAGCTTCAAAATGTATTCTGTCACTAGTAATTGCCCACTTGCCAGCTGTTTGTCAACCTCCCTCTTTGTTGTGCCACGATGAGA
This sequence comes from Sinocyclocheilus anshuiensis, assembly GCF_001515605.1. NCBI lineage: Eukaryota > Metazoa > Chordata > Actinopteri > Cypriniformes > Cyprinidae > Sinocyclocheilus > Sinocyclocheilus anshuiensis. The sequence continues at coordinate 246,818 of NW_015555773.1, read as the reverse complement.
GGGATTCAAGCTTTAAATTAGTGCTTTGCATGCTGTTTGCCCATAAAATATTTTCTGACAGTACAGCACTGCATGATGCATCGTTCTCGCTCTTTAAAAAAAGCTACAGTCGGACAACTGTCTGATGTAGTCTTAAAAACGTAACTTTTAAACCCATTAAATGTTTGATTTTGATTTTTCAAGCAACGGTTTCCTCGGGTCATTCCTAGTGCATGTAGGCATTTTCACTACAGAACGGAGCACTATCCTGCTTTGAACAGAAGGTTGTCTTGCTCACACAAATGCCCCCTCTATTGATTTATTTGGTCTTTTAATTTAGAACTTTCACTAACTATTGGTCCACGCCCGGGAGAAGAAGGCCATCTGCATATTCAGCTGTTAATGCAACAATCAGGTCCAATTAAAAATGCATAAGCTTCTCGACTGTTGCAGATAGGAGCCTTATTGGTCATTAGATAATAAGGATTGATCAAAGTTACAGGGCACAATGTTAAAAATGGTCAGATCAATCAAAGAGCACCTTAATAATGAAAGTAGGGGCCTGAGGGACGAGAGCCATGGATCATTTTGACAAAGGGGCCTCCGATGGCGGATGAGACAGAGCGGGGACAATTAATCCCTCCAAGCTTCCGCGTAGCAAATAAAGTAGTTGCAGCTCATTACTGGCTGACCTTCCTAAACAGCCTTGAGAGCACAGGTGACCTTCGGGAGCTGACGAGTTTAACCCTCTGGCTGAAGGTGTGCAGAACATGGAGTGAGAAAGGGAGCCCTGGAGTGAGAAAGAAGGGTAAAGTAACAGACAACTGCACCTGAACCAGTTTATAACCAAAATGCAACAGGATAAAGTTGAACTGAACCAGCACACAAGATATATAGTGTGCGTGTGTGTGTGTGTACAGTGTGTACAAAATTGACTGTATCGCTATATTTCTCTCTCTGCCTGTATATATACAGGCAGAGAGAGAAATATAGCGATACAGTCAATTTTTATATTTTGCTTTGGTCGTCGTAGTCTATGGATAGTATAAAAATTACAATTATCTAATTTTATAAACAACATGTCTTCATAATATGACACTGAATACTTTTCTCACACAGTCTAAATAGATTGTTGTACATGAAATGATATACCTTGTAAAGGGATCATTATTTTTTGGGGTCCTTGGCATTAAAAAGTTTGAAAATACCTAGGTTAAAGAGTTGACATAATGACACATGTGCCCCTGGGTGTGATTACTCCGAGGGAGAGGTGAGGAAAGGAGATACATGATGTGGTTTTATAGAGGGAACAGGAGTCATTATGCTACAACAAGAACTCGTTCAGCTCGTCTTCATTTACCAAAGCCATGATCACCTCTCTCAAAGCATCATCCGTACAAACTGCGGCCCGTTCACACAATCAGACTGATGAGCGAATGATATGCCTATCTTCCCAATTAATCTAGGCACCGAGCTGTGTTGTGAAAAGAGAGTGGGTTACTATATCTCTCCCAGCAAAACCTCCCCCGGGCGACAGTCTGTGGTGCAAACACGGCCAGTATCACCGGCCCATATTTGGATTTCATTTAGATCTGTGACTCATAGTGGAGACGTGGATCATACCAGATACTGGCTGGAGAAGTGAGCGTTTCTCTGTCCTTCTGTCAAAACACACACACACACACACACACACACACACACACACACATGCTGTGAGCTCAGGTATCAGCATGCTTTGGTGTCGCGGGCTCTAGCACAGAGTAGCACCACACAGTGGCTGAACAGACGTTATTCAAAGGAAAGCCTATTATCTCCTGCAGGAGCCTCACTTTATTATTCCATTATTTGGCGATCGTCTCTTCATGCTACAATGGCCAGAAACTTTAGATGCAATATAATGTGAAATCTGCATGTTTTATGGCTATTCTATGGCCACAAGGGCATATTATTCTCTCTATATCATACAATTACATCCTTTGTGCTTAAATATTGTGTATTATGCAAAAACAAAAAGTCTCTGAAATGCATTAGCACTCCTCACACTCTTAGCCATTAGCATATGTCATTGCATCAACAACGAGAGATGTCAATTTCTGTCCATTAGAATTAGCATAAAACCTGCCATTGATCTCATACAATTAATCACTATATAAATATAGCCTCATTGTGAGAATGTGCAAGTGCTAATGACTCCTTTTGATTAGCATTAGGTTACAACTCAGTGAAAGTGCTGAAATACTGAAGGTCAACCTGCCGTTCTGACACGGGATGAAAATGATTTTTTTTTCCTTCTTTTTTTTTTTTTTTTTTTTGTGGGGGAAGGGATGTCATGATTTGAATTAAGATTGTCAGATTGGCTGTAAGCTTGAATCGGTGGGCACGAGTGTCTTGTATGACCTTTTCAAGGAATTGTCATTTTCCGCCCCTGTGATGCCACCATGGCTCAGCGGCGGAGAGGGCCCATTCCTCGCGCTGTTTAATTTGTCCTGGGTGTTACTGTTCACACTGCACTAGCTCTAGCGATTCAGCCGCGCAGACCTCAATGTATCTGCAGAGCACCAGGCTGCGACTACGGAATAACGAGAAAAGAGCCAGCGCTGGAGATACACTCCATGCTCCGCAGACGGCGGGAGAGGCTCTGCCAATGACTTTGGCTGCATCTCTGTTTATTTCTGATGCGTAGGGCTGTACATTCCCACAGAGTCAGTGGCATGCGTCGTAGTAGGAAAGTGAATTCAATGGTTTAACGATCAGAGAGCACACATGGAACACTTTATGACAAGAGATGGTCACAGTATGTTGATTCTGGAAAACCTGAACAAAGCCAGACTGCTGCAAAGAAGTGCTGGGAAAAGTACAAGTAAAGTGTTGCATGTGTGTGGTAAGTCTGATATGTATTTCTTATTTTCTCTAATCAATTCAGCGGAAAAAAAAAAAAAAAAAATGTTGTACATAGGACC
>NW_015555773.1:240749-242685 GCF_001515605.1 Sinocyclocheilus anshuiensis | reverse complement strand
TCTAATAAATTCAGCGGAAAAAAAAAAAAAAAAAATGTTGTACATAGGAGCACTGCGAAAAGAAGTAGCTTATTCATTTCAAAGTTGGCCCATTTAAAACCCTACTGGCATACAAAACATTTAGGTAATGCGTCATGCTGGAAATTAGACCAGACCGAGCTTGTGCAAAGCCTCTATGATTAATCAAATAATTTATTCTGTTGGCAAAAAGAGTCTTCTTTCATGGCCAACGTTATTCAATGATAAACCAGACTCAGTAATGGAGACATCTGCTTTGGGAAAAATCGAGGGGTCAGTTTATAATGTGAGCCATCAGACTGATAATTATTCTTTGCTCATTATTAGAGGCCAAATTAATGTTAATTAAAAACAGTCGAGGCTCAGAAGTTGCTGGTCCAACCTTTCTCCACAGTAGTTGCCATATTATCATTGAAACTTCATCTTTCTTTTAGCACCCCCTGTGATCTTCACCTCTTTCTCGCTGTGGTGTCGGTTCCAAGGCCTCTCAAAGTCAAGGCCTCTCATGTCTCATCTTCTCACATTTAACACGGTTAAATGTCTACAGTAACGTACTGGGACCAATTAATTTCTGTTTGCCTTTTTACCTCTTTTTTCATGAGATGAGTATTTAGAGTAAAGAAAGTTTCTGCAATATATGTGGAGAAAATCCACAGAGAGCAGGTCTTTGTGTTTGTGCATGTGACCGTGTGTTTGGTCTGATGGGCATACAGAGTGCCACATCAGTGCTGCCCGTTCACAATTGTCAAGAACATAATCATGTTGTGCTCCTTTTATCTTTGTGGCTTTATCAGCCTCTCTATTGGCTGATGGGGGAACTGAACCCGGACATTCTTGTGCGACTAGACTGTGTGTGTGTGCGTGTGTGTTCGTGTGTCTGCGAGTGCGTGTGTGTGTAATTAAAAGCTGTCATCCAGAACAACAGTCCTCCTCTCCATTAAAACAACCCATCAGATGGCACTCAGATAAACTGCCAGGAGGGTAGTGCATAAGTGTGTGTGTGTGTGTGTGTGTGTGTGTGTGTGTGTGTAGACAGAGGAAATGGGTGTGTGCTTAGGAGCAGAGAAGAGGATCATAAGAAATTTAACAATTTCGTTTCCGATTCTTCTTGATGATTCCTTAATTTTATTAATGATTCTTTTGAATTTGAGGGGAAAATATTTAGGAAACAGAAATGCAATTCTGTAATAATTAAAAAAACAAGTCAATAAGTGCAAAAAAACTAGTTAAAATTTATTCTATAATTTTTTATGAAATATCACTGAAATGGCCATATGAATAACCAGTCAGTAATACACCAAGTCTCATGGGCTTTAAGTACTCTAAGAAAAATCTGTAGGGCACAATGTACTGTGTTAATAAGTAGTAATTTTTCATATAAATTTTTTGGGAAAAAATACAATTTCAGTCTTTCTGTTTCAAAAAGTGTTACTTGTCGTTTCTTTGTAATCAGTTTATAAGTGAAAATAGTTTCAAAGTGAATACCACCCTATTTATTTATTTCCCATATTTTGAACTACACCCTGCATTGTGTTTAGGTTAAAGGAAATGTCCATTAACTTAAAGGGTTAGTTCACCCCAAAATGAATAATTCTGTCATTAATTACTCACCCTCATGTCGTTCAAAACCCGTAAGACCTTCGTTCATCTTCTGAACACAAATTAAGATATTTTTGATGGAATCTTAGAGCTCTCGGACTCTCCCATAGACAGCAACACAACTGAAATGTCAGACAGAAACGTAGCAAGGACATCGGTAAAACAGTCCATGTGACATCAGTGGCTCAACTTCAATTTTGCGAAGCTACGAGAATGCTTTTTATGCGCAAAGAAAACAAAAATTACATAATTTATTTAACAACTCTTCTCCCCTGAGTTACGTCTTCTGCCATTTTGGAGAGTACCCAAGAACGTAATC
>NW_015555773.1:223343-230757 GCF_001515605.1 Sinocyclocheilus anshuiensis | reverse complement strand
TTCCCCCCCCCCCATTACTCACCCTCATATCGTTCCAAACCCGTAAGACCTTCGTTCATCTTTGGAATACGAATTAAGATATTTTTGATGGAATCTGAGAGCTCTCTGTCCCTCCATAGACAGCAACACAACTGAAATGTTCCCAGACAGAAACGCAGCAAGACATCAGTGGTTCAACTTCAATATTGCGAAGCTACGAGAATACTTTTTGTGCGCAAAGAAGACAAAAATAACAATTTATTTAACAATTCTTCTCCCCCGAGTTACGTCTTGTGCCATTTTGGAGAGTACCCAAGAACGTAATCGGCGTTGTTTACGTTAGGGGGGAAAGCGCGCGCATGAACGTAATCTGCGTAATCAGCGTTGTTTACACTTAGGGTAAAGTGTGCGTATGCGTTGTGATACTCTCCAAAATGGCGGAAGACAGTAACTCGGGGGAGAAGAATTGTTGAATAAAGTCGTCATTTTTGTTTTCTTTGCGCACAAAAACCATTCTCGTAGCTTCGCAAAATTGAAGTTGAGTCACTGATGTCACATGGACTGTTTTACCGATGTCCTTGCTACGTTTCTGTCTGGGAACATTTCAGTTGCGTTGCTGTCTATGGAGGGTCAGACAGCTCTCAGATTCCATCAAAAATATCTTAATTTGTGTTCCGAAGATAAATGGAGGTCTTACAGGTTTGGAACGACATGAGGGTGAGTAATTAATGACATAGAGTAATTAATGACATAATTTTCATTTTGGGTGAACTAACCCTTTAACAGATAATGTCCTGGTAGAAAATGATCAATTCTTTTTCCATTTTTTTTTCTACAGATTGTTTTCTTATAATGTATAACAAAGTATAAGTATTGAACGTCACTGCTTGTGCTGAATGTTTTTGATTCAGTAAAAAGAAAAGTTCTCACAAAAGCCATTCGTTTGAGAATCTGACTTTACTGGTTGCACTGTATGTTTGCACTGAATAGTAATACAGGAAAATGTTTCAGCAAAATGAATGTGCAAGAACTATAAATAAACTAACTTCATAGAATTCATTCGGTTCTGGTATTTTGTATTCCTGGTATTTTTCTAAATGGGAACCGATTCTCAGTTCCCAACCCTAATTAACTATTTAGAAAGTGACAGACAAACAGAAAGAAACAATAAGTATTAAAATTAAGCATAACAATACTACTTTACTGCATTGGTGGCAAAACCATATGTTTGTATAAGTCTGACAAACCCTTCAACTTTTTATCATCTTAAAACTGGGTGTGAATACATGCATGAGTAAACAGCTAAAACTTCTCAAATCACCAGTGGGCTAAAATATGATAAATGAAATGCACTCCTCAGAAAGTGTCCTTGAGAAACATTTCTCATAATCCTCCTATCTGGTGATGTAGGTCACGAGCAGGTGGTATGTTTAGAGCGCCTAGAGAAGGATTTCCAATAATCTTGTAATTTCTTGTGCAGATGGAAGTAGCGATCCAAGTAAGTTTGGCTCAAGAAGATTTTTTTTAACGATGTTGAGCATTTGTTCACGACGGGAGAGTTCGCGTATGTGCTTCTCCCGCCAACGGTCTTCCACAGAGGGAGAAATCTTTGGAAATTAATTAGAGGCAAATCCCTTCTTGCTGTTGAAGTGTGGCATTTAAAGGCATTGTCCTTGTAGCTTGTGTAATGCCACCTTTCAACAACGGTTCTCTCATTCCCTTTTTGCTCCGTCTCTCTCACTCGCTCGCTCTCTCTCTCTCTCTCTGCATTGGTTGGATAATGCCCCCTAATCCGTCCTGGCAACTCCAGCCCCTGTTTTCCAGCAGAAGTCAGCTTCTAATTGCCTGGCATTATTAGGTACTTTACTTGTAAATTTGCAGAAGAGGAACATCACTCTTCTGCATCCAAGCAGTAAATTATCCAATTTCACCTCATCTCCGACAAATGTTAGTTTCAAACGCCCCCACAGCACCCTCTCAATCCGTTCACACCCTCAATACAAACGGCCTTTTAATTTCCCCTTCGTTCTCTTTCTCACAAGCTGATCGGTGCATTAAAAATTTACAGTATTTCTAGTTATTTATTTAAAAAATAAAAGGAATCAATACAGACAGAGCTGATGGTAAATATTCGATGACAACAGAAGTATTGCATTTAACCTCTCAATAGGGAAGTCTGACTGAGAGAGGATATCAATAATGCAGGATCGCAGGATATATTGCAACCAATGTCCATTATTAGATTCACTTTAAATATGAGGCAGCTTCAAACCATAAAAAGTGGGAGTTTATGCTGCATTAACTGCAAAACAAAAAAGCCGAGTCAAAACATAAAGAATGCCCCTGAAATATTTATGGGGGCGAAAACATTTTCCTTCCACAAGAACTGGCTAAATCCAAGCCAGGCTGATCGCTCTCATTTACTTCTTGCTCTGCAATAGAAACATTTCAAATGTTTCTTGTATTACACTAAAAGGGTCATTCAGTACATTTTCATATCTCATCATATATTTCTTAATTCATATTAAACATTAAGATTCTTTATTGGCATCTATGGATCCATAAAGAACTTAACATCCAAGGAACCTTTCCATTATATAAAAAGGTTCTTTAAAAAGGTTGTTTAGATTATGAAAATATTCTACACGCAAAGAAAAAAATAATGGTTCTTTCAAGAACAAATATTGTTCTTCTGTAGCATCACTGAAAAAAAAAAACATTTTGGAACTTTCTGGAAGCATATATTCCACAAAATATTACAATTGCAATATTTAAATTTGAAAACCGTAATAATTTGTTTTCTTGTATTGCAATAGTAAAATAGTATTAAATAGTACTTAATAGTGACAAATGAAGTAAACATGGGGTGAATTTGAAATGTAAATACATATGTGACCCTGGACCACAAAACCAGTCATAAGGGTCATTTTTTCAAAATTGAGATTTATACATCATCTGAAAGCTGAATAAATAAGCTTTCCATTGATGTATGGTTTGTTAGAATAGAACATTTATATTTGGCCGAGATACAACTATTTGAAAATCTGGAATCTGAGGGTGCCAAAAAATCAAAATACTGAGAAAATCGCCTTTAAAGTTGTCCAAATGAAGTTCTTAGCAATGCATATTACTAATCAAAAATTAAGTTTTAATATATTTACAGTAGGAAATGTACAAAATATTTTCATGGAACATGATCTTTACCTCTTTACGAAAGAAAAATCAATAATTTTGACCCATACAATGTATTTTTGGCTATTGCTACAGATATACCCCAGCGACTAAAGGTTTTGTTGTCCAGGGTCACATATGGGGTGAATTTTACATTTCATATCGTACTTCTTTGTTGTACAGCACTTTAATTAAAATATTCCCAATATTTCTTAATTTTTCTTCCTCTCCAAGAAATGTTTCAAACTAAACTTGCTTCCTTTATTCTTTATTTTCATCCTGTTAGACAGCCTGTCAAGTTTCTTAATGATGTGTACATAATCAAATAATAATAGTCTGGTATAACCTTTTATTGAAAAAAAATCTTTAAATGAAAGCACATGACAACACATCTACATAGATTTGTAGCTCAGAAGTAACTGCATAACAGGAATAACTAAAAAAAGGCACAAAACAATCTGATGTAAGTGTCTTCAGCACTGGAGATGAAACTTAACCCAATACGAAACAAAATGAAAACAACAATGGACATCCACCCCCAGCTCAACTTGTATTCATTTCCCTCTTTCTGTCCTCATACACAATAAGGCCAACGCACAGCATTGCATGTTGTAAGCCATCTCTGTCAGAAAAGCACAAATCACAGTGTTTCATCAGCCTATGTCTTTCTCTACACCCTCCATAACTAAGCGAGCAGGCCTGCCACGCTGGCTCGCTGCTCTGTGTCTGAGAGATAAATGAAATGCAGATGATTGAAAAATGATATGATACACAAAAGCAAGTGTCATGTGGCTTTTGCATCCTCCAGGATGGGAAAAGGGAATTTAAGTGAGTTACAGACCCCTGTTTCTATTAGAGAAATAAAATAATATACATTCTCACTTACAGTGAAACCTCGTGTTTCATAAGACCTCTGACCCAGCAGGAATTAGCAGAAGCTGCTAATGAACATGCCGGCCTTTCTTCTATCCTCTTTGTTAGCACTCTGCAGTGGCAACCTAGATAACAGCACTCAAGCCAGAGCCGTGACATGTAAAAGCTAGATGATTGAAAAATGATATGATACACAAAAGCAAGTGTCATGTGGCTTTTGCATCCTCCTTGCTCACTGGCTTGTCTTGTGGCATGCCTTGGGCGGGATGAGTGGCCGACCCGAGCTACACAGATGCTCGTTAGCTCTACATGTGTTTCGCTGACAGCGAGTGTCTGACTGACGAGAGGGAAAGGCAAGGGGGTCTTGTAACATCTTCTAACATCGAGGGCTCATCCTGAGAAAGGAAAAAAAGTCGGTCTCTCTCTATCTTTGCAAGTTTGTATGTGTGAGAGAGAAAGTATGCGGCTGTGTGTGCCAAACAGGTGACAGACGATCATCTCAGACTGTAGCCGTTCCCCAGCTGCACATTTGGTCAGTGAGATGTTTTCACTGACAGAAGTCACAGGGCTAACCGTTGCCAAGGGAAAGCCTGGGGCAGCCGCCTGCACGGATGCTAATACTTTACTTTCACATAAATGAGTGTATTTTATATTTGAAGAAGTAACAGTACACAGAGTTGAGGCGCCAGCGAGATCAAAGGAACGCCTTCTCCCTTGCTTTCTTCAGTAAAAGGTTTTAATTTTGATAAATTGGGAATATATGAAGGAAATGTTTTCCTTGTCATCATTAGAGAAGAGACAGTTCTCTACATCTCGGGGCGATATCACTCTATGATATAGAGTCTATACTGACTCATATCAGCTACGTTTGAACCCCGGTGAGGATACGGCCAAAATGATTTACTCAACCTCATGCCGTACCAAACGGTGATTTTCTCTCTTCACACAGAGCATCAAAGGTGAATTTTTTTTTAACAATATCCTGGCCATTCTTATAATGGAAAGTAAATGAGAACTGGAGCTGTCAAGCTTCTAAAGTAAAAGAATCATAAAAGTAAAAGAATCATAAAAGTGGCCCATATCACTTCTGCACTAAGGTGAACAGAATTAGTTCATTTTTCTTTCATAATCTTCCCATCCAGTGATGTGTTTACTATTGCGACCAGTCAGTGAGCTAAACTCTAGAATCATATCAGTCAGAGCAAATCATTCAGAACTGGAGTCCAGTTTTGTGAACTGGATCAACTGATTCATTGAAAATAAACAATGATTCGTTCACAAATCAGACACTTCTGCTTTTCCCATGAGTGTGCCAAGAAGTGTTAGGACAGACTTCAGATTCAGATTGACTGATTTTAATTACATTTCAGTCTATTCATAACACAAAGTCATATAAACATGCCGGCCTTTCTTCTATCCTCTTTGTTAGCACTCTGCAGTGGCAACCTAGATAACAGCACTCAAGCCAGAGCCGTGACATGTAATCCGATCTTACGTAAAAACATCAGAAATGCTCTGGCTGAAAAAGACTCTTCTAAATACATAAATGAATAAATAAATAAAATGAAGAACGGGCCCATTTCTCGTCTTTTCGTGGCGGCTTAGATGCAGACTGGCAGTAAGAGTATAAAAGCGGGTGTCAGGGGGGTGGGGGTGATGTGTTTGTATGAGGGTTCTGTTGAAATGTTTACTCTAATGGAGGCCATAATGAGTGCATACAGCGCAGCGCTCTGGCTCCGATAGGGGGCTGCGTGCCAGCAGGGCTTTAAAGGAAGGGCCCAAAGCCTTGGGCATTTGGCACACTGGCTCTTCCCGCAATCTCCCAGCACACAGAGCGAAGGAACTGTGAGAACCTGCAGATAACTAGCCATGAAATCTGCCATCACATGCCTTTGATTACTCATCCACAATTTACTGTTTTTAACCTCCAACCTCAGATGCAGTAAATAAACATGATTTGCTTTTTCATAATCTTTCACCTCCATTTCAACTCCCCCACCTCCATCTCTCTGCTGCTATCAGGAGTCCAGGCCATTTATCAGCAATGTCTGTCAAAATAAAATGGCTCCAACAATGTTCTCTAATCATTCCCTCAGTGCAATCCCTGAATCCTTTTTGTGAATAAAAAAAGGGAAAAATCCCACATTAGATCATCAAGTATCTAATTGTTTGGCCATTTCCTGAAATGAATTAAAAGCCTTTTTTCCCGTATACCTCCAGCCAACATTGTGTCTGTGTGCACATGTTTATTTAAATGGGTTTATTTAAATGAAGCGTGTTCAATTTGAATCACGCAGAGGCTGTCAGTGGCTTCTTGGATTGCCGGGCACTGACGAAATAGCACTTGCTGTCTTGTTGTTTTTTAAAAGCAGTTGTAATCCATCTGAAAGGGCTGTGATATAATCCATTTAATTTCTCCTCCCTCACAGCAATAATACGGAGTAAAAAAAAAAATCTATCGAGGCTATGTAGCCTGGTGATTTGGTAATTATCTTTATTTTACCCTGGCGCATTTCGCCGCAGATTAATTGAAGCCTTATCTGCTCCAAGTGGCATGTCACTTACCTCAACGCACCACAATACGGTTTATCTTAATCATCACCCTCCGCTACCTTTAACCGTGGCCCGTATGAACCCGGAAAGGAAACCCGGAAGGAAATTGGGGAAAAGATTATGGAGATGTGTGAAATGGGAAAAGACATTTGAAAATGCCACTTAGCAGGAGAATGCCAACATCCTTCACAAGTATTCTTTGTGTCGCACACTCCTAAAGAAAGACATTGTAGATCCATTCCAGAACCTAGTGAACTACCTCACTGTCTACATAGGCAGCTGCATTTTAATGTCATGTCATGTCAAGTAACACATTTGCAATGCTCTACAAAGGCAGCAACTCTGCACACTGCATAACCATAAAAATGCATAACACACAAATATTGAGTAAAATAGTCAGCTTGTAATTATAATTATAATATTTTTTATAAATAAAACAAGCACAGGCAAAGGTAAATGTTGATTAATATATAATTAATATATAATAAGCATTATATATTTATATAGTGACATATATTAATTTAAATTGCAACAGCACATCTATCTATCTATCTATCTATCTATCTATCTATCTATCTATTAAGTCTGACTTTCTGGAAACTGACCACTATTATATTATATCAAATTATATTTTATTGCAATTAATATGATATTTGAAATGCATATTTAACATATAATAATATAAATATATTATTATTATTATTATTATTATTATTATTATTATATCATGTAATTTGCATTTTATTTTTAAAATTACATTGAATTTTAAAATACAATAAAAATATTAAATAGAACAGGTCTTTTTAACTAATCAAAGAAATACTCCACAGATTACTGC
>NW_015555773.1:220097-222680 GCF_001515605.1 Sinocyclocheilus anshuiensis | reverse complement strand
CAACCATAGCAGGCAAAGGAACTGATGATTTATATATAATTAATATATAATAAGCATTATGTATTTATATAATGATTTATATATAAATCAACACTTCCAGTGCACGCTATATATATATATATTATTATAATAAAAGTATTTTATATTCATGTTATCTTAAATCAAAATATTGCAACTATTATATTTTAAATAAATATTAAAACATAATATAAATCTATTATATAATTTGTATTTAAAAAAAAAAAATACATTAAAATAAAATAGCTAGTTTTTTAATAATCAAAGAAATACTCTAAAGATTAATACAGCCCTTCATACATTACACTTTCATGCTCCACAAAACTGATCTCTGGTTGTTAAAAAGGTCTGACTTTGACCTCATCTGAGAACAGAACACTGGCCAGAGTGTACAGCTGTGATGCATTTTGGAATAAACCACGCCAAATTGACTCCTTAATGGGTAACAGGCCAACAGCTTCACCCTTAGAGTAATACCTCCACCGCCTCATAACTCCACCATCTGACAGCAGCTGTATGTGTTTGTACCTACACTATCTGACATCTGACATAAGATTAATCACAGGCCTCCTGTAACAACGCCGGGAGAGAGAGAGTGGTGTCCTAAACTCTCCGAAGTCGTAATCTACAACCACTTCAATCACCCCCCACGGTCACTCCAATACAAGACCGGAGTCGCCCGTTTCATATACTACCTGATATGTATCAAACTGAAAAGTTCTCATTATTGCACCACACGCTACACTGCCCGTGTCATTTGTTAAGTCTCTTTCATTCCATACCGAGTTCAAATCCTTTCCCCTGACTATCCTCTAGAGTGTGAGCATTTGAAGTGTAGTTGTACTCATTATGTATCTGATACTGTAGGTAGCACCAATGCTTTGCCACTTAGGGGGAATTTTTATTTTTGCTATCCGAAGCCACACAATTCCTTCAGACTACACAAACCTCAACGTTTTCTCTAACTGGCATGCTGCCCTGATGCACTAGCGACGGAGTAACGGAGCCGTTTCATCGGTCGTTGAGAGTCTAATTTACGGATATCTGTGTGAGCTCGAATGCCCGAGGCGACCTGTCCCGTGTCTTATGGGGAAATGGAAGTATGCATACCGTGCGGACTTCAGCAGCGGGGTCCGGATAAGATCGGGCTGGGGTAGTGGTGAGCGAGCGCGGCTCGTTTGTTCTCTGCTCCCTCTTTCATGTAGTGTGGGCTGATTGGGAGGAAAAGCTGAAATTGCTTTCACCGGGGCCCGGGCCGTCCGCTCCTGCAGCAGGCAATGATAACTAACAATGCCCTCAGGACCTAGTTAAAGCTGCATCACACATGCTGCAAAAGCACTTTAATGTGGCAGCATTAAGAAGCTGTCAGCTAGTCTGGAGTGGAGGAAAACCGGCTTGAATTCATAGCTGATCGCCAAAGCATTTGTTATAGTCACTTATGAATCAAACTTGTGCACGCTAATCAAGACTCTTGTTTTCTGTGTCCGCTGATGGAGAAAAGAGTTTAGATGATGACAACAAGATGTCTGTTTCTCTCAGGTAGGGATGACCTAAATCAGGCTATGTAGGAGTGTGGAGTGTCCTGACCACATGCATATGATCAGCAGAGGTATAGCAGAGACACCCTCAGGGAAAAGTGCGCTGTGGTTAGATGTACATTCTAACTATATGACTTAATATTTTGGCTAATTAGACCTGGATGCACATTCCCTCATGAGACGTGCTTTTTTCCTATTTCTTTAATGAACTATTCACAATACAATAGTGTGTGTGAGCACATCTGTGCATACATTTGTTTATGCATGCAATTAGCTGTGTTTATTATGCTGAGGTCTTGTTTAATGGTTCTAATTTTGCGGTTTCAATAAATATTCAGCAGGAACCAAGAGGAGCATGTTGCCGTAATAGACTTACAAGCAAGGTTGAGGATACTTTTGAAAGAGATTACAATTGCAAAATCCCACAGTCCTTCATTCTGCAATAAATAACACTGTTACCTCACCTGACCTGGTTGAGTGCTGTTACGGTCCGCCCACGTCCATTTCAATTAACACCATACTAAAAAGAGGTCACCATGCTGCCAAATGAAAGATGAACATTATAATTGCCAAGAGCCATCCGTACTATGGATGTACTGTATACTGTCCAGGTTATGCCTAATATCATGTTGAACAGAACATGCAGAAGATGCTTCATATTTTTGGAGAAATTAATCTTGTTACACTGATACTTATTATACTATATATTTATTTAATGAGATACATTTTTCAGGATTCTTTGATGAATAGAATGTTCAGCATTTATTTGAAATAGAAATATTTTCTAACATTACAAATGTCTTTACTGTCACTTTTGATCACTTTAATGTGCCCTTGTTGAATAAAACTATAAATTAATTTTTTTCATCTTTCGAATGGTAGCGTATCACACACACACACATACACAGATACAGTAAACTCATATCCTTTTCCCAGGACCCACAGTCACTTAACCCGCTGGTGCCATGCGGCCGTTGTGTAACATCCACCCAGGCTCTGTATGTTATTTTATTCCTTTCTCATACTG
>NW_015555773.1:216366-220054 GCF_001515605.1 Sinocyclocheilus anshuiensis | reverse complement strand
TGAGAAACATTTTTCAGGATTCTTTGATGAATAGAATGTTCAGCATTTATTTGAAATAGAAATATTTTCTAACATTACAAATGTCTTTACTGTCACTTTTGATCACTTTAATGTGCCCTTGTTGAATAAAACTATAAATTAATTTTTTTCATCTTTCGAATGGTAGCGTATCACACACACACACATACACAGATATATACTGTATATATATATATATATATATATATATATATATATATATAAACGCACATTTGCTTGTTCAAAGCAGAAATGGACAGAATAAAAAAATAAAGGGATGTGAAGAGAGACATAATTTGAGACAAATAAAGTCATGTAAGTTTAAACCCCCCTCACCCACTTTGGAGACGGCAGACCATCTCCTACACAAATGAGACACAGCCCCCTGTTAAATGCCTTCTCCTTTAAGATGCTTTACTGAGTATCTGAAGTCCTTAGCCATTAAATACACATTCTGAGAGTATCCTGTCAAACACAGATTTGAATCAATACTATTCTAGAGTGGCTCGTTAAACTTGAATCAGCTTTGGAAGTGGTGCATGCTTGGCTCACAGCTGCTGTCATTAGCCAGTGGCCTGGAGATTATTGGAGAAATGCCTATCTGTGTGTGTGAGAGAGAGAGCACAGGAACATCACTCTGCTTCACATGCATCTAGTTTGATGTATTATATCACATCCAGTAAAGTCAGGATTACTGTGTATGACAGTACAGCCAAACTTGATACAATGTTATAGTTGTACATGTACAGTATGACACTAGAGCTCTGTGGAAAATGGTTTAATATTATGATTCTCTGATAAAGTAGACAGCATGTTATAAATTGTGCAGGGATGCATTATAAATCAGTGCCATATTGTTTATTGGCTAATTTTATAGATGTTTTTATATTTATTGGTGGTATCTGTAAATATCATGGATGTTTTTGAAATATTATCAATATCCTTAAGAATTTGAATCATTTAAAGGACCAGTTCATCCAAAAATGATAATTGTCTTAAAATGTTGACCTAATATGTAGACGAGTTTCTTTTTCATCGGAACAGATTTGGAGAAATTTACAACTGCATCACTTGCTCACCAGCGGATCCTCTGCAGTGAATGGGTGCCGTCAGAATAAGTGCAAACAGTTGATAAAATCATCATAAAGAACCACAAGTAATTGACACAACTCCAGTTCATCTTGTGAAGTGAAAAGTTGTGTGTTAGAAAGAAACAAATCAATCAAGATGTTATCCATTGCTTTCATAATTTAGCTTTCTCCAGTGAAAAAGTCATCTTGTCTGAATCAGGAGAGAAACATGCACAGATCAAGCATTATATACTAAGATTACTAAGATTTAGTGGACGTTATAATGTTATTATGCCTTATTTCACGTGTAACATTTAAAAAATAGTGATATTATTTTGTGTGATAAATTAAACTGATTAATTATCTTATTTCTTTAATTTTAGACAACCATATTGGCCATTTATTGGTTATTGGCCATGCAAAAACATAAAATAATTATGGGTTTATTGGTATCAGCATAATTTCAGTGCATTCCAACTATGATGTAAAAATGAATGTAAACTGATATCATTTTAAATGACAAAACACAGTTTACCTGTGTCTCCACATTTCGATAAAAAACAAACAAACGATTTTCAAGACATCTCCTACAGTAAGGGTATTTCCAGGCAGCATCACATGCGGTCACTGATTTCCTATCATCGTGATCTGATTAATCTACGCAATATGTGTGTTTGTGTGTGTACGGAGAGCCGGCAATCCAGGGTTTAACTCTGACTAGAACAGTAATGAGAGCGCAGCCAGACATGTAAGGTAATTAGTCAGTCCGCTCTCCAATATTTACCCAGTTAATTATTTGTGAGTTTTACTCTCGTCTTCTCCTCAGACTGCTGCTGCTGTTGTTTTTTTCCACACCATTTGTCACAATCTAACTCTCCTGGGCTGGACTCTCTCACTCACTGGTCCCGCAGTTTCTCTCTCTCTGTTTCTGTTTCACCAGGGAGTGGCATTTGGATGAACTCTTGTCAGTTAAGGTGTTAGACCGCTGTCCCTGAATGTGTGAGGTCATAAGATTATTTATTCATCCCACTGTTCTCTCACTACTACTCAAAGATGTGAAAAGGCCCGGCCTGTGGCATATGAGCTTTAGGAAGAGTGGAGGTGAAACAGAAAAAAATGAGAAGAAGTAAGAGAAAAACTGTGTGTGGCCTTGAGTCAGTAGGAGGAGATCTAATCACACCTCTCATAGTTAGTTTTCGTCTCTCAGGCTTGTGGTGCAATCAAGGGGGAGAGTTAGGAATGTTGTCATGGTGCCATGAGAATGGAGAATTCTAATTCATTTCCTGAATTTGATTGAATGTAGGAAATTGGAGTGAAAAGACATAGAAATAAAATAATTTAAATGTTACCCAAGCACTAAATCAGAATTACAATGATTTCTGAAGAATCATGTGACACTGAAGACTGGAGTAACAGCTTCTGAAAATTCGGCTTTGCCATCACAGGAATAAATTACATTAATTTAATAAATTATATTGAATAATAAAAAAAAAATGGGAGACCCCGAATAGTCGATGCTTCGATAGGAGGAGCCTGATTCGACTACCAATCTCACAGTCGAATATTCACAGAGGTGTTATGATCATGCCATTTTGGCTACATGGGGGTGCTCAAATGTCTGATTTCACATAGAACTACCGGTTTTCTCCCAAAGTTAATATACAGCCTATTAAGATAATGCTGTAAATAAGAATCTGAAAAGAAAGAAGCTTTAAATAAAACCACCCCAATAGATTTAAGTTTCACTTTCCATAATCCGTGACCGACAGAGGAGCATCTTGGTGGCATTTTAACATTTAAACATTTTAACAAGACTCAAATTGACACAGGCAGAGTGAAAGACTGGATTTTTTTCGATCAGGTAGGGTACAAGTGATTTCAAAACATTTCAGCCGGTTTATATATATATATATATATAATATCGTGTATATATTATTTATCGCGTATGAGATGCATTTGGTTGAGTTGCGCTGCAGTAAAGTGCTAGTAGGCTACTAAGGTGATTATCTCTTCAGCGTGCAGCGCGAGCAGGACAAACAACAATGCAGAATATTGATAACTATGACTGTGACTGTCATATACATAACATTATAATGAGAACACTATTATAATAAAACGCTGTGAATTTTTAGAGTTTAGTTGCCGTGTTTCTGCACGTTGCTCCTTGCAAGGAGTTCATTCAGAGCCGTGCAGACACATTCGTGCATTCGGGGCATTTTGTGCAGAGAGCCTATAAGCCAGCAGCCATATCACCCTGTAGCCCAAGACTGGTTGCCCACTGAAGCTAAGCAGGGCTGAGCCTGGTCAGTACCGGGATGGGAGACCTCCTGGGAAAACTAGGTTGCTGCTGGAAGAGGTGTTAGTGAGGCCAGCAGTGGGTGCTCACCCTGTGGTCTGCGTGGGTCCTAAACACCCCAGTATAGTGCACCGTCTTTTGGATGAGATGTTAAACTGAGGTCCTGACTCTCTGTGGTCATTAAAAATCCCAGGATGTCCTTCGAAAAAGAGTAGGGGTATAACCCCGGCATCCTGGCCAAATTTGCCAATTGGCCTCTGACCTGGTGGGCGTTCTGGTGCAATATGGCTGGCGGTGCATCATC
>NW_015555773.1:192815-208659 GCF_001515605.1 Sinocyclocheilus anshuiensis | reverse complement strand
ATGAGATGTTAAACCGAGGTCCTGACTCTCTGTGGTCATTAAAAATCCCAGGATGTCCTTCGAAAAAGAGTAGGGGTATAACCCCGGCATCCTGGCCAAATTTGCCAATTGGCCTCTGACCTGGTGGGCGTTCTGGTGCAATATGGCTGCCGTTGCATCATCCCGGTGGATGCTGCACACTGGTGGTGGTTGAGGAGATTCCCCCACTTTCATGTAAAGCGCTTGGAGTACTCAGAAAAGCGCTATATAAATGTAACTAATTAATTAATTATTATAAGTCGTAATATTAACATTATGTTGTATAAATAACGAAGCGTATTCTATATGATTCAGATCCCATTGATTAAAAACCTGCTATCAAATACTTCATTCTACTGGTCATCTTCGGCGGGCGCAGCTCAAAACAAAATTGCAGAACATTAATAACTGTCATAATAATAATACTGTCATATACATAACGTTATATTGAGAGCACTATTGTAAAAAATGTTGTGAATTCTTAGGGTTTCGCTGATGTTTAATGTTAACTTCCTTTTAATCAAAACATTATTTTTGTGTCTGCGAGGCGTCCGTTACACATTTTCCCTGTGTGTTAATGTCAGTAATTATGGTTGTCGAATGTCTGACTTGACTCTTGTTAATGTATTTTGCCCCGCCCCAAAACATATGATTCAGTGATTCAATGATCAGTCGACTATCGGCAAGATTCGAAAATTCCGATTCGACTATGAAAATCCTTAGTCGGGGACACCCCTAAATATTACACAATATTATTGATTTTTATTGCAATTCATAAATTCCTCTTTCTGTCATTCCAATTTCTGTGGGTTGTGGAAATATAGATTAAAAGGAAGCCATTTACTGTATTAAATTCCGAATTTCACACAGCCCTGTATGGTACCACCTACAGTACTTATTTGGGTCTGGTGAGAGGGGCCTACCTAAAAAAAATTAAAACAAGTCCCGGACCCTGTGAATTTAAGTGACGGTTCTGGTGCCGGAGCACAAATCATTACTTGCTGAAGGCAATGCATTTCCTGCTAGATAAAGTAAAAAGCTAGCCAGCATATCCATTTTCTGTGTCCGTATCTAGGAGGTTTAGCAGTGATAGAGGTGAGCAATTCCCAAGAATCTCCAGTGCAAAGATACGGCTTAGTGCCAACTAAGGCCAAAAACTTTTCAATGGTCACTTTTTCCGCCAAATACCTACTTTTGAAGTTTGTGTGCTTCCCACCTCTTGAGTAAACCCTCACAACTAGCTCTGAGTCCTGAGGTGTTGTACTCTGTTCAACAGTCAACAGAATAGAATAGTTCAATAGAATAGTTCAACAGAATAATATGGCCAATATGGACATTCTCTACCAGCAGACTTTAATTAATAATCTCATACAAAAACACAAATATAAATGTTTTCGCCAGTGAAAAAAAAGGCTGAATCAGGAGAGAAATATGCACAAATCATGCATTAGTAGTTTACAAGTGAAAACAATCCAAAACAGTTCAAAACAAATATATTGGTGGATTTTGATGTGAGAGGACAACAAGTGATGGACTTTTTCACTGGTGGAGGAGTTATTATGGATTATATACCTGTAAGGGACAAAGCAATGGTTTCAAGTTAAAATCCCTTTATGATTTGTTTCTTACAAACAAGCAGCTTTTAACTTCTCAAGATGTTAATTGATGGACTGGAGTTGTATGGATTACTTGTAAATTATTGTGATATTTTTACCAGCTGTTTGGACTCTCATTTTGACAGCACCCATTCACTACAGAGTAGGGCTGCACGATTAATCGAATGCGATTTTCATGTGCATTTTGTTAGTAAAGCCGGTTCTGTAATCAGCAGTAAATCATCATCACGTGCTTTCAGATGGAGCAGCATTTACTACACATAGCCGTAGTTCACTGACAAGCAGAAACCCAAAAAAAAAAAAAAAAAAAAAACGCACGAGAGATCATGAATGTCTACCTTGATTTTGTTTCCCAAAATTTAGGCCTTATAACAGGGCTTTATAGAATCCCTCCCATTCCGTTTTACTCTGCACCCTCCTTCTTATCTCATCCTTTTCTCCACATCTCTGCTCTCCAACTCAAAAATAATTCATCATTCATGTAATTTCAGCATGCTGAGAAATTGTCTCTTATTCAAACAGAAAGGTTACCTTAATTGTTATGTAGCTCAGCTATTTATGCCCGTGCATAAAAATGCATGGGTGCTGCTTTGGAGAAAGGTCAGCCATTACAACGAAAGTAACTGTTTTCACCCTGTCCTTCTTTATACTCTTGATGCACATGGCCTTTTTTTGTGTATGTTGTGCTCTCTAAACTGTGACATGGGATGAGGTGACAGGGTGGGGCCCTCAACAAATCCTTATTCCCTTTTAACAATGTCTCAAACTGTTTGCTAAGGTTTCCCAAACCACCAAAAAATGTATCAAATTCAAGAACAATTTAAGCAACATTAATTTTATAGCTATAAAAGCTGAGATTTACATAAAAACACCCGAGCTACAAAAGAGCAAACTCTAAGTTATAAAATGTTTTCAATATTAATGAAATGTAGTTCTGCTCCTGGTGGGGGTATGAGGTCCCATCCTGTTCAACCCACTCTTGTGGCAAATTCATATGACCTCATTCATACAGTATGTTTTTGAATGATCTGCTTATGCCCAACTGAGAGTTAGGTTTAGGGGTAAACCTTGATGTTTAATTTTTTTGTCTGAATTCATGAGAATTTGCTACCAATTATGGCAAGCCCAACTTTTGATTATTGTTATTTTTAAAGCAAGTCAGTCCAGACCAGGCCAGTCATTCAAGCACAGTTACTATGTATTAATCAGGCTCAACAAGTATAGTTTTTTTTTATTTTTTTTTTTTAGATTGGGCCCACTATTGTTTAATTGCTAATAAGCTAATTGTTTCTTTCAATTATTTCTTACAGCAGCCATAATCAATGAGTGGCCTTTTTTCTTGTTAAGACAGGTTTATACTTGACAGATTCACTCGGCCACAGTATTTAAATGCAATTTGATTATTTGACAAAATTATATAGGCTATATATAAAATTCAATATCAACATCTTGACTAGGATAGGAATAGGAATATTAAAATGCAAAACGGAAAAAAAAACGTACTTAGTCATTTCAAATTTGTGACATTCAGTCAGTCTAAACAGTGTTTTTGTCATTTTGTCCACCCCCAGTATACAACTACGGGGGACGTGCATTGTTTACAGAGAGCATATATGATGGCTTAAAGGCCTGCTATAGATGAAGAATGTGCTTTAAGCCCTCAAGTGTTTACAGAGCATCTCTTTTTGGACGTACCGTCAGATAAGAGTAGTTACAGAGACCAATAGACCAAAGAACAATAAGTATTGTATAATTTTCCGAAGATAACTATGATCGATTTTCTCAACATTTCTCAAAGCTATGTTTATGGAGTAGGTGTGCATCTAAGAGATGAATATGTCCAACACTTATTACCAGGACAAACACATATACCCCCACACACAAACACCAAAAACCTGCACAATGATGCAATCCCACAATCCCACTTGACTTGATTTTACACTCATTGAGTTCATGAGAGGGTTGAATCCATATCCACAAACTCCTGCACACACTTTCTTATATTTCTCTTCTCACATTAGAGGCTGGCGCCGTCACCACCACCACTACCGCCCACAGCTCATCTTCACACTAAACCTTGTCCCTCTTCAGAGCTTAAGTCTCTGTGTTCACCCAAAAAAGCCATTCCAGGGGATTAATGAATCAGTAACTGACATGTAAGCGCAACCATCACGGAACGTGGGACTGATAGGGAATGACATTTGAATGGAGTGGAGAAGTCGAAACAAAATCAGGTTTACTTGATCCAGCTAAACAGCGTTGCTGCTGGAAGGCGCTTTGGCTGAGAATCCATATGACATGTTGATTGGAGAAACAGCTTCAAATTCCTAATGAATATGGATGGGAGTGTTTATGCCTTTTGGAAAATAATCAACTACGTTCAACATTTTTTTGGGGGGGCAGGGGGGGGTTACATAAATACAACCTGGAATGGTGCCGGGATGGGGCTTGCTCTTTCTCTTTCTTCGCTGAGGATACGATAATGTGTTTATTTCAGATGTATGGGTCCTGGACCTTCATTTTGAGTTCATACTGTCTTAAAATGGATTATCTGCAGCACCTAGGTGTGATTTAAATATTAATGGGTGAGAATTTATTTTGTGGTGCTCAATTCCCCTTACAAATCATCCCCCCTCCCAGCTCCATAATCCAATTCCAGCAGAACTCAAGTAAAAAAGAAAAAAAAAAATGAAGCGAAATCTCATATCTTTCCTTTTATGCTAGCTTGTCTTCTGAATTCAATACTTGATTGTTTACTTACTGGTCTTGGATGAATGAATATGTTAAGGGAGCACCTATGTGAATTTCATTAATATCTATATATTAGGGGACAGAAATTCATCTCGTGGACTTAATTTATTTGAAATACCCGAACCATCTCTTGTCTTGTTTACAACACCTAAAACATTGAATTCTTCTGTGATTGAATATGTGCTGTATGAAATAAGACTGCATTGTTGTGCTGCTGTCTAATAATTCCCAACAGCACACTACCTTGCATAATGTAGCATGAGCAAGTAAAGTTTCTGTCAATGAAGCTCTGTGCTGTAATATAACATTGGATAATCTTGACAATCAGAATAAGAAGTGTTATGAAAAGACTGACTTTGCCCTTAAGCGTGTTCAGTGTCTGAGCAACATCACATAAAAAGGCAGATTGTCTCGTCATCTGAAGAACTCTTCAATGTGACAGCACAATTTGCAAAATCTTAATGTAGAAAGAAATATGGAAGATCCATTTGTGAGTGTTTCTTCAACTTTAGGCAGACACTTTTATGCCCCATACATAGATTTTTATTTAAAGCAACTGATATTAACTTTTTCCTTTTTGTTATTTAACAGTCACATTGTGTGTTTGGAAAATTTTTATCATGTTTCATCATTTACTGTATATTTGCTACTTTTCAAATGTCCTTTATGTATAGATTTTTATTGTTTTTCCTTTTCCCAAACCCAAAATGCCAATCTTAAAATATTAAATATATCCATATCCATCATAAAAATATAAATTTTACACATTTAAACTGTAATAATATAATCAAAACGTGAAGCCATTGTGTTGTTATTTCAAATACACCAAACGATTTTGTCCCTAATAAAGTGTTTCAAACTTCAACATACATGGCAAGGAGACCAGTGTCAAGCTGTAATTTTGTCAAACCTTGTAAAAAGTCTTGAAGAAAATTGTTGTTAAACATATTATTTTGTCTGGTTGTGTCTTTTTATAAAACACTTTATAAAATGGTATATACCTAATGTTAACTTAACAAATCAGCCATTTTACTCCAAAAATATACCACAATACATGATTTGAGGTGTGGTGGAAAATGACACTATGTTTGGAACTTTTGGAAAAGAAGTTCTTCTTGCTTGAGGGTTTTTTTTTTCACCATGGTTGAAGAAGCATTCTTCTATGCTCAAAGCATAGGAAAGCCATAAACCTACAGCAGAGGTGCCTTCATTGAATGTACAATGTGCTGCCTATATAGGGGGTTGATTCATGGCAATGAATGACAAGACCTTGAAGTCCCCCACACTTCAGTAGGTCAACTGTCCCCCCTTGGGGCACAATCCCTATCCTGTGTCTTCCATGGCCAAATTAACAAAGCCACTGTCACTCTCCCCTGCCAAAGAAAAATAATTGGGTTTCTTAAGGAACACATAGAAATGCTTAAGACTGCGATCAATGTTTCACGGCGTTCCATCAGCCAGCTTGATACCATTATATTTGATAACCATTCACACTGATTGATCCACCGGCAGACGTGGTATTGATAAATAATTAAAAAACTTTCCATTTAATTTGGCCGTGAAGGAAAGGAGCGTGAGATGGGACAGAAGGGAAAAGCAATTAGGCCCCTGTTTGGTGTAATGAGGCCCACAGCTCATCCTTTTCTCCACATCTCTGCTCTCCAACTCAAAAATAATTCATCATTCATGTAATTTCAGCATGCTGAGAAATTGTCTCTTATTCAAACAGAAAGGTTACCTTAATTGTTATGTAGCTCAGCTATTTATGCCCGTGCATAAAAATGCATGGGTGCTGCTTTGGAGAAAGGTCAGCCATTACAACGAAAGTAACTGTTTTCACCCTGTCCTTCTTTATACTCTTGATGCACATGGCCTTTTTTTGTGTATGTTGTGCTCTCTAAACTGTGACATGGGATGAGGTGACAGGGTGGGGCCCTCAACAAATCCTTATTCCCTTTTAACAATGTCTCAAACTGTTTGCTAAGGTTTCCCAAACCACCAAAAAATGTATCAAATTCAAGAACAATTTAAGCAACATTAATTTTATAGCTATAAAAGCTGAGATTTACATAAAAACACCCGAGCTACAAAAGAGCAAACTCTAAGTTATAAAATGTTTTCAATATTAATGAAATGTAGTTCTGCTCCTGGTGGGGGTATGAGGTCCCATCCTGTTCAACCCACTCTTGTGGCAAATTCATATGACCTCATTCATACAGTATGTTTTTGAATGATCTGCTTATGCCCAACTGAGAGTTAGGTTTAGGGGTAAACCTTGATGTTTAATTTTTTTGTCTGAATTCATGAGAATTTGCTACCAATTATGGCAAGCCCAACTTTTGATTATTGTTATTTTTAAAGCAAGTCAGTCCAGACCAGGCCAGTCATTCAAGCACAGTTACTATGTATTAATCAGGCTCAACAAGTATAGTTTTTTTTTTTTTTTTTTTTTTAGATTGGGCCCACTATTGTTTAATTGCTAATAAGCTAATTGTTTCTTTCAATTATTTCTTACAGCAGCCATAATCAATGAGTGGCCTTTTTTCTTGTTAAGACAGGTTTATACTTGACAGATTCACTCGGCCACAGTATTTAAATGCAATTTGATTATTTGACAAAATTATATAGGCTATATATAAAATTCAATATCAACATCTTGACTAGGATAGGAATAGGAATATTAAAATGCAAAACGGAAAAAAAAACGTACTTAGTCATTTCAAATTTGTGACATTCAGTCAGTCTAAACAGTGTTTTTGTCATTTTGTCCACCCCCAGTATACAACTACGGGGGACGTGCATTGTTTACAGAGAGCATATATGATGGCTTAAAGGCCTGCTATAGATGAAGAATGTGCTTTAAGCCCTCAAGTGTTTACAGAGCATCTCTTTTTGGACGTACCGTCAGATAAGAGTAGTTACAGAGACCAATAGACCAAAGAACAATAAGTATTGTATAATTTTCCGAAGATAACTATGATCGATTTTCTCAACATTTCTCAAAGCTATGTTTATGGAGTAGGTGTGCATCTAAGAGATGAATATGTCCAACACTTATTACCAGGACAAACACATATACCCCCACACACAAACACCAAAAACCTGCACAATGATGCAATCCCACAATCCCACTTGACTTGATTTTACACTCATTGAGTTCATGAGAGGGTTGAATCCATATCCACAAACTCCTGCACACACTTTCTTATATTTCTCTTCTCACATTAGAGGCTGGCGCCGTCACCACCACCACTACCGCCCACAGCTCATCTTCACACTAAACCTTGTCCCTCTTCAGAGCTTAAGTCTCTGTGTTCACCCAAAAAAGCCATTCCAGGGGATTAATGAATCAGTAACTGACATGTAAGCGCAACCATCACGGAACGTGGGACTGATAGGGAATGACATTTGAATGGAGTGGAGAAGTCGAAACAAAATCAGGTTTACTTGATCCAGCTAAACAGCGTTGCTGCTGGAAGGCGCTTTGGCTGAGAATCCATATGACATGTTGATTGGAGAAACAGCTTCAAATTCCTAATGAATATGGATGGGAGTGTTTATGCCTTTTGGAAAATAATCAACTACGTTCAACATTTTTTTGGGGGGGCAGGGGGGGGTTACATAAATACAACCTGGAATGGTGCCGGGATGGGGCTTGCTCTTTCTCTTTCTTCGCTGAGGATACGATAATGTGTTTATTTCAGATGTATGGGTCCTGGACCTTCATTTTGAGTTCATACTGTCTTAAAATGGATTATCTGCAGCACCTAGGTGTGATTTAAATATTAATGGGTGAGAATTTATTTTGTGGTGCTCAATTCCCCTTACAAATCATCCCCCCTCCCAGCTCCATAATCCAATTCCAGCAGAACTCAAGTAAAAAAGAAAAAAAAAAATGAAGCGAAATCTCATATCTTTCCTTTTATGCTAGCTTGTCTTCTGAATTCAATACTTGATTGTTTACTTACTGGTCTTGGATGAATGAATATGTTAAGGGAGCACCTATGTGAATTTCATTAATATCTATATATTAGGGGACAGAAATTCATCTCGTGGACTTAATTTATTTGAAATACCCGAACCATCTCTTGTCTTGTTTACAACACCTAAAACATTGAATTCTTCTGTGATTGAATATGTGCTGTATGAAATAAGACTGCATTGTTGTGCTGCTGTCTAATAATTCCCAACAGCACACTACCTTGCATAATGTAGCATGAGCAAGTAAAGTTTCTGTCAATGAAGCTCTGTGCTGTAATATAACATTGGATAATCTTGACAATCAGAATAAGAAGTGTTATGAAAAGACTGACTTTGCCCTTAAGCGTGTTCAGTGTCTGAGCAACATCACATAAAAAGGCAGATTGTCTCGTCATCTGAAGAACTCTTCAATGTGACAGCACAATTTGCAAAATCTTAATGTAGAAAGAAATATGGAAGATCCATTTGTGAGTGTTTCTTCAACTTTAGGCAGACACTTTTATGCCCCATGCATAGATTTTTATTTAAAGCAACTGATATTAACTTTTTCCTTTTTGTTATTTAACAGTCACATTGTGTGTTTGGAAAATTTTTATCATGTTTCATCATTTACTGTATATTTGCTACTTTTCAAATGTCCTTTATGTATAGATTTTTATTGTTTTTCCTTTTCCCAAACCCAAAATGCCAATCTTAAAATATTAAATATATCCATATCCATCATAAAAATATAAATTTTACACATTTAAACTGTAATAATATAATCAAAACGTGAAGCCATTGTGTTGTTATTTCAAATACACCAAACGATTTTGTCCCTAATAAAGTGTTTCAAACTTCAACATACATGGCAAGGAGACCAGTGTCAAGCTGTAATTTTGTCAAACCTTGTAAAAAGTCTTGAAGAAAATTGTTGTTAAACATATTATTTTGTCTGGTTGTGTCTTTTTATAAAACACTTTATAAAATGGTATATACCTAATGTTAACTTAACAAATCAGCCATTTTACTCCAAAAATATACCACAATACATGATTTGAGGTGTGGTGGAAAATGACACTATGTTTGGAACTTTTGGAAAAGAAGTTCTTCTTGCTTGAGGGGTTTTTTTTTTCACCATGGTTGAAGAAGCATTCTTCTATGCTCAAAGCATAGGAAAGCCATAAACCTACAGCAGAGGTGCCTTCATTGAATGTACAATGTGCTGCCTATATAGGGGGTTGATTCATGGCAATGAATGACAAGACCTTGAAGTCCCCCACACTTCAGTAGGTCAACTGTCCCCCCTTGGGGCACAATCCCTATCCTGTGTCTTCCATGGCCAAATTAACAAAGCCACTGTCACTCTCCCCTGCCAAAGAAAAATAATTGGGTTTCTTAAGGAACACATAGAAATGCTTAAGACTGCGATCAATGTTTCACGGCGTTCCATCAGCCAGCTTGATACCATTATATTTGATAACCATTCACACTGATTGATCCACCGGCAGACGTGGTATTGATAAATAATTAAAAAACTTTCCATTTAATTTGGCCGTGAAGGAAAGGAGCGTGAGATGGGACAGAAGGGAAAAGCAATTAGGCCCCTGTTTGGTGTAATGAGGCCCACAGCCGTGCTGCAGGAGCGCTCGTGGACCCTATAATGCCTGGCTTTTCAACAGCCCCCCCCCATCACATGCTCTCCCGGCGGACATCACCAGCTGAATTAGTCTACCATATCCACAAGAATCGCTGCAGTTTGAAAGAAAATCAATAAGATATGTCCATTTATGCTTCCAAGTGAAGGAACAAGGCCAGAGGAGGCCTAGCATGCTGAACAAACACAAGATTTAATTTCCCCCTCCTACTTTGTTGTCTTTACAACAAATTGAAAGATTTGCTGTAGTTTTCCATCCATACAATCCTTCTTTTCCCTCATACTATATTGTTTATTATTTCGCCTTGTTTCACACAGTGTTTCTTATGATAACATACCAGCAGAGTAATTGATAAATGTGGTATTGCAGAGTTATACGCAATCAAAAAGAAATGTCACTGTTTATCAATGTTTTTTTAATTCAAACTTAAAGCTTAACTAGGAACCAAATCAAAAATAGGATCTAAACCAAGATCTGTTAAATAAACACTTTACAATAAAGATCAATTTGTTAACTTTAGTCATTGCATTAAGTATCATGAACTAACAATAAACAGTTCAATAACATACTGATTTATAATGATTTATTGTTAGTTCATGTTTATTCATAGTAGGATTATGTTGAAATACATTATATAATTTACAATTTATAATTAGCAATAGCACATAAACAGTACAAATTTATTAGTATATATAAAATTAAACTTTTTTTAAATTTATTTTTGTCATTTATTGTGATAGGACAGTACGTATAGACAGGAAGCGAAGTGGGAGAGAAAGAGTGGGGGACAGGATTGGGAAAGGTCTGCGAGCTGGGACTCAAAACTCAGGACGCCCGAAACGCAACTGCGCTATATGTTGGCGCATTGCCCACGAGGCCATCGCCACTGACTAAATTAAATGTAACTAATATTTCAACAAAAAAAAGCTAGATTATGAATCCTAATGCATCAACCAATGTTAACAAATTGAACATTGTTGTATAGCGTTATTCAAATTCCTTTATTTTTTGCATGTAGTCATTTAGCAGATCCTGGTTTAGATCCTAGTTTTGATTTTAGTTAAGATTTGGTTTTGACTTTTTTTATATACCTTGTCCACCCTAGAAATAAGCACAAAAACCTCGCTTTTGGATAAAAGTCTTTTGTATACTATATCACCATGTGCTCGCAGGGAGATGCATGTTGCTGCAAACAACTTTCAAAAGATATTTTGTACACCACCCACCCGAGTTGTTAACATGCACCTTTTGACAATGATACTTTCCCGGTGTAAAGTTACCTGCTTGACATGCTATCACCGCCTGTGTGTCGAGTGTCAGCACATTGGCTGGTATAATGTGTCATTGAGCCCTGTACTGAAGGTGGCTGAGGTGTTGAGATGGAGGTTAATCAGCTCATGTGTCATGTAGCATGGAGACAACGTGTGGCGCAGAGAGACCAACAAGACCTTAGTGAATCCCCCAGCTGCTTGGCCCAGCCAGTTAACACCACACATTCAGGTCATGGCCCGCCAGTGAGGGACATGCAGCCCCAGATGTGTGATATGAGCAGGGGATGCAGGTGGTAAGATGCAGCCCACACACTAGCTAATAATGTGCCATGGCACTTTTTGGACTCGCATCGAATGTCGCGGGGTGATGGGGCGAGCGACGCTCGTCCTTGAGCACATCAGGTAAAGACAACATCGGGCCCAGCGAAATGGAGAGAATCACGAATAATTTGAGAATTAATTTGAGCACCGAAAACAAAAATACTGTGCTGCGTCACATTTCTTAATGTTGATATCCGTCTAATTGATGACTTGGTTTCACATCAATCCATTATGCATAATTTATTTTGGATCAAGTCCCACATTATCATAATCACCCACTGGATATGCTGCTCACTGTGACACTTCAGCGTGTGGCAAAGCCGTGACTCTGGTAGGGGCGAAGAGCGAGAGCATTCGAGAGAGAGAGACGTACCCAGCGGCTGGCTCAAACATTTCCCTTAGCAGACTCCTCTGTGATGTACGGGATGTTAAGATGTCAGCCCCTCATTCACTTAAAGCTGATAACTGCAGTCAGGAGTGTGACTGCGCTCAGTGTGTGTGTGTGTGTGCAGACTAGCATTGAACGGGTTACCCGTCTGCCTGCCTGCTCAAATGCTGCCGTTTGCAATCACTAAGCAGCTTTAGTGTCTCTTACCACAGTCCTGATTTAAAATTCATAAATGCTAATCCTTCATAATTTACAGTTTAAAAAGCAGCCCTACTCGTGGGCCCTGTGGCCATGGCTCAGTCAGAGTAATTATCCCAAGGAGCTGGGAATGGACTACTCACCGAGACTTTTAACAGTCAAGGAAATCCCCTCCACTGGCACCCAACCCAATTACTCCAAATAAGTAAACAGATTAGCAAGTAATTTTCCCGTGCAATCTGGACAAAGAGGCCAAATAGCAGCCTCGCACGGAGTCAGGTGGGTAAACAGTCTTAAAGTTGGGCCTGTGTGCTCTTCATGAGGTGTGCGATCTGCCAAGTAATTTTATTAGCCACTTCATTTCATTTGTAAAGAGGATGTGAAGGATGATTGTCTTGCACGGAACAAACATGCTCTCTTGACGGAGTAGGAAGGTTATTAGTTGCTTGCGCTCTGCTGTAGGTGAGGTCCTCACAGCGTCCCGGTGTAAAGTTACCTGCTTGACATGCTATCGCCGCCTGTGTGTCGAGTATCAGCACATTGGCTGGTATAATGTGTCATTGAGCCCTGTACTGAAGGTGGCTGAGGTGTTGAGATGGAGGTTAATCAGCTCATGTGTCATGTAGCATGGAGAAGACGTGTGGCGCAGAGAGACCAACAAGACCTTAGTGAATCCCCCAGCTGCTTGGCCCAGCCAGTTAACACCACACATTCAGGTCATGGCCCGCCAGTGAGGGACATGCAGCCCCAGATGTGTGATATGAGCAGGGGATGCAGGTGGTAAGATGCAGCCCACACACTAGCTAATAATGTGCCATGGCACTTTTTGGACTCGCATCGAATGTCGCGGGGTGATGGGGCGAGCGACGCTCGTCCTTGAGCACATCAGGTAAAGACAACATCGGGCCCAGCGAAATGGAGAGAATCACGAATAATTTGAGAATTAATTTGAGCACCGAAAAAAAAAATACTGTGCTGCGTCACATTTCTTAATGTTGATATCCGTCTAATTGATGACTTGGTGTCACATCAATCCATTACGCATAATTTATTTTGGATCAAGTCCCACATTATCATAATCACCCACTGGATATGCTGCTCACTGTGACACTTCAGCGTGTGGCAAAGCCGTGACTCTGGTAGGGGCGAAGAGCGAGAGCATTCGAGAGAGAGAGACGTACCCAGCGGCTGGCTCAAACATTTCCCTTAGCAGACTCCTCTGTGATGTACGGGATGTTAAGATGTCAGCCCCTCATTCACTTAAAGCTGATAACTGCAGTCAGGAGTGTGACTGCGCTCAGTGTGTGTGTGTGTGTGCAGACTAGCATTGAACGGGTTACCCGTCTGCCTGCCTGCTCAAATGCTGCCGTTTGCAATCACTAAGCAGCTTTAGTGTCTCCTACCACAGTCCTGATTTAAAATTCATAAATGCTAATCCTTCATAATTTACAGTTTAAAAAGCAGCCCTACTCGTGGGCCCTGTGGCCATGGCTCAGTCAGAGTAATTATCCCAAGGAGCTGGGAATGGACTACTCACCGAGACTTTTAACAGTCAAGGAAATCCCCTCCACTGGCACCCAACCCAATTACTCCAAATAAGTAAACAGATTAGCAAGTAATTTTCCCGTGCAATCTGGACAAAGAGGCCAAATAGCAGCCTCGCACGGAGTCAGGTGGGTAAACAGTCTTAAAGTTGGGCCTGTGTGCTCTTCATGAGGTGTGCGATCTGCCAAGTAATTTTATTAGCCATTTCATTTCATTTGTAAAGAGGCTGTAAGGGATGATTGTCTTGCGCGGGACGAACATGCTCTCTCGACGGAGTCGGAAGGTTATTCGTTGCTTGCGCTCTGATGTAGGTGACATCCTCGCAGCGGCTTTTTAAAGCTTCAACTGATCTGTGTTTGTGTTGTAGAGAGTGGATTATTCTATCTACTGTGAATGTTGCTAATGGTGGTTGACAACATCCATTTGGAACTGGCCTGGTTTTTAAATTTCCTTTAATGGCTCCACTGGTTTCACAAGGGGCTTTGGTTTTGATGGGGTATATTTGGGAAAAAATTGAATACAAAGGTCAGCATATATGGATTCGTAATGAGACACGTACTAGAGGTCAATTATTAAAATTTCTGACTGTGTTTTAACACTGCAGCTGTTTCTTTCCTCATATTAATTGCAAATCACTCACCGTGTCAACATCTAAGACGACCGTGCTATTCATTGACCAAATACATAAAGTGCCACGTTGGTGTAATGCAAGTCTAGAAGAGGCTAGAATGTCTGGCTTGATCTTGACTACATCTTGACAGCTTTATACTGAAAGTATTTGATAAGATAGAATCTTCCATTAAATTAGCGGAGACTTAACATAAGATAGTTTCCATAGATAGTTCAGTCAATTAATGTTTCTGTTCCCAATGCAATACTTGCCTATACATGCAAAACAGCCTGCTCTTATTTTCATCTCAGTGTCAATATATTAGAATTATATTAGATGCAATAACCAACGGTAATGTGGATTTCTGACAATCAAATCATCTTCCATCTACCCTAAATTATCTACCTCTTTTAGCACAGACTGTAAAATGTTCTGTCAGGTAGTCTTAAAATGTACCTCATCTGGTTACATCTAAATGAACCGGTTTTATTCACGTCAAAATATAACTTAATATCACTGAATCAACCAGACAACATTATGTTGTTAACAAAAATAATTGTAATGGTTATATCAGGTAAAAATAAATAAATAAGTAAATACACTGACATTAAAATGTTTGGGAAAAAATGAACTTTTTATTCAGCAAGGACACTGAAAACTCATCAAAAGTGACAGTAAAGACATTTATAATGTTACAAAAGATTTCTATTTCAAATAAATGCTGTTCTTTTGAACTTTCAATTCATCAAAAACCCCTTTATCACAGTTAAAACATTTTATCAACATTTATTTTATTAGACATATATATATATATGTATATATATGTCTAATTAATGCTGCAATGCTGTCTAATTAAAGACAATGGTATATCAGCTACATCAGCTGGTAGAATGGCAGAATACAAGCTGAGTGCTATATGTGTCAATAAGACAACATAAATGCAAAACAAACCACACAATATCACTATGTCCCCAGAGGCAAATCACAACAACTTATAAACTCACAAGATATTGATGTATACCTTTGTACAGGTAAGAGTACCGTATCTGACAGCCATCAAGCATGTTCTGAGTCTGCTGTTGCTTGTTTACTCTAGTCATTGAATAATCACCTGTCTTTCAAACTCCGCTTCCCACAAGCCTCAGTCATCACACATGACTGTAATGGATTCTGAAAAGGCACCATGACTGAAATCAGTTCACTCCAAGATGATGAATCCATCAGTTCCACATTCATAAACACAATCTTTTGTTTCCTACACATTCATTGAGAGAGATGACAGAATCTGTATGCAGGCATAGGGAATATGAGACTGGATGTTTTGAACTGCTAATGAGCAAATAGCAACGGTTGAGAATTTAAGAGGAAAGGACAACTGTCCAACTTCCACAGGATGTTAAACAGCTGTAAAGGGAAATCTCTCCCCCTTTCTCTATACACATCTATCTATCTATCTATCTATCTATCTATCTATCTATCTATCTATCTATCTATCTATCTATCTATCT
>NW_015555773.1:168986-192708 GCF_001515605.1 Sinocyclocheilus anshuiensis | reverse complement strand
TCTATCTATCTATCTATCCATCCATCCATCCATCCATCCATCCATCCATCTATCTATCTGTCTGTATTGATCTGTATTATTTTGCTGGTACAATATAAAATCATTGATTAACAAAAAAGATTGGAAAATACAATATAAAACATTTTAAAGAAATTATTTTAATAAAATTATTTTATAATGAGTAATCTAGGTTAGATGTTTAATGTTATAATATAAATAAGGTTATAATCATGTTCATTCAAAATGTATTAAAGGGGTCATATTTTAAAGATCATTATTTGGTGTATTTGGTGTACTTTAGTCTTTGCAACTTTACAGATCTTCTTTATGCACCAAGAGCTTGTAACACTCCAAAGAGAAAGGAAAACTTGAAATCACATCATGTGACCCCTTTAACTAATGTTAATAACTTAAAATGTTAAAAATGTAATATTAAACGGAGCCTTTTTGTAAAGTGTTGATTTTATGTTTTGCTTTTATTAAACGAAATAACAAAAAAATTCTAGTAATATATTACAGAATCTGTCGTTTTTTTCCCTGTTGCTGGAACTATGCTGAACGTGACTTTCTGTTTTTAAGAAACAGATGTAATACCTTCTTATACCAGCAGATCTCTCAAAGCTCTCCAGCTGAGGATCAACACCTCCATCACCACCATGGCACAGTGTGGACGCAGAATATGACGCAATTATGAGAAATGAAAATCGAAATTAAATCAATAACTTACAACTCCACCATGCCGTCAGCATGGTATTTCATTTTAAAGAATCGTTATAAGTCACTTTGTCAAGAAATCTCCAAGCCTGGCAATTGCCAAATTCATATCTAATCCTACCACTCAGCAGTGTTTAAAGCCTGAGAGGCTGGGGGAGATTTATGATGTAGATGTGGGTATTATATTGTGAGTGGGTTGCCAGAGAAAACAGTGAGAAAAATCCTGGTGTTTGAAAAGTTTCCAGCAAGGATCAGGTTACTGCCTGTTCATCACACCAGCCAGCATGAAGTCGGTCTTGAATCCGATGCATATAAGCAAAGCAGAAGAATTATGTGGTCTCAGAGCTTTCTGCACCCTCAAAAAATGGCACGGTGTGCTGTTAACACTTACGCATAAAAACATACGGCTTACGCAGTGGAATCGGATCTAAGCACTCATAGGTTTCCTCGATATTTCCTGCTCTCAGCTTGATGATGACTGCGTTCGTTGCGTGAGTGCAAAACAAAGGGTGCGATGCACAGAATCTATGCAGACTCCATTATAACAGAGACATTATGGTGATATTTGGTTGGCTGGCAGTGGTGAGAAGCACAGAGGGATGCTGGGTAATGAAGACAGAGCGGAGACAGCTGTGTGCCACCATCCCTCCCTCCCATTTATTGTGTCTTCCTATGAATCCTTAATGGACCCCTCAGTATTAAAAAAAGGGAAATTGAGATGCATTTCAATAAAAGAGATTGGTTCTTGTTGTGTAGTTGTGCGGGCCTGCATATGGTGTCTAGCTCGCACTCGCACACACACACACACACACACACACACACACACACACACACACAGACACGCACACACACACACTCACAGACACACTCTTTTCAGCCCCTCAGATGAATGCAGTGTAATTACCGTGGCTGTGAGACCCACTCTGTTTCTCCCCCTCCTCTGTTATGATTATTCTTTTCTGTCAGTGTTATCTGGGAGGCTTGCATGTGCTGCAGCACAAGGTCTGGCTGACAACTGAGGCGCTAATGAGCCAAACAGAGGCCCATATGCCTACAGTGAGTGCATAGAAATCTGGGCCACGGTATAGCTTAAATGAGAGGAATTCTGGTTAATGTAGTATCAGGCTGTTAGTGGAAAAGAGACCAGTGGGCATGATTTATAGCGCGCAGTTTTATGGAGTCGGATTCAGGTCGGTTTAGTGTGGTCAAGAGCTCTGTAAGTGCATTATATAGTGTGGATGGCTTTTACGCTGTTACCTTATTACTAGATATACCTCCGCTCTCTACTAAAGTGTAGCCTCTTTGATGATAAGAGGGGAGAGAAAGCACTGATAACAGGCAACAGCGGCCTGTGTGAGTCCAGCCTGCTGGAGCCAGTGGAGGTTTAATTGCTTGGTGGAACCCTGTTGAAGAAGGCACACTTTCCTGTCAGAGTGGAGAGACATTATGAAATGCTCCCACAACGCCTCCAGTTGATTCAATTAATTTATTTTGCTTCTAAGTGATGGAAATACTGCCTCTTTTCCAATAAAAGCCCAGACAGTTTCAGCACCCTGTCACCACTTGCCCTGTCAGAGTTTAGCAGAATTAATAGCGGATGATTTTCGCCCCTCATCTCCGGCCCTGTGCGCACATGCGGCTGCGTCAAGCAGCAAGAAAATCACTGCTCTCTGGCGGCTGACCAGAGGTGTGATCAGGGGTCAAGTATTTGTGTTTAGCAGTTATGACTTCGCCTGAATGTAATCTTGCATGAAAACTGGGTTCTTGATTGTGGTTGGTAGACACTAAGTTAGGGTGACCACACATCCTCTTTTTCCCGGACATGTCCTGGATATTTTAGCCAATATAGAAATCCTGGCCGGGATGTGTCTGGGAAAAAGAGGACGTATTGTCACCCTGCCACCATCTATCTATATGGACCCACTTTATATTAGGTAGCCTTAACTACTATGTACTTACATTTAAATGAATCATTTGATACAATGCACTTATTGCGTACATACATGTTTTTACATTGTACTTATATATTTAAAAATAACTATATGTACTTACATCTGTAATTAATTTCTGTAATTACATTTATAATTACACTGTTGACCCATCCCTTACACCTTAACCCACCCTTAAACCTGCCCATACCACCAAACCTGTCCCTAACCTTACCCATATCCCACCACAATAGCAGGAGAGTGTGTATATATATATATATATATATATATATATATATATATATATATATATTTACATACACACACATATGGTTGGTGAAAGTTCTAAGGCGTGCAATTAGTTTTCAAGAAATGCAGCTCATGGCTGATGTAATTCCAGGCAGGTCTTGACCGCACTACACACTACAGTTCCATATCAATTTGCCAAATTATCTGTTATTTCAAAGGTCCTCTCATCCTACAACAGCAAACAAACAAAAAACAAAGACACTGACCAAGCCAATAAATATAATAAACAATAGGATAAAAATGTCAAACTATTTCCACATTTTTCAGATCAAATTATATTTTATTATCTTTCTTTCTTTCACTCTTTCTCTCGCACAAATGCACACATACACAGTATAGACACAGTCGAAACATATATGGGCACTGAAATGTCTTGTAATGTCGCTGTTCTTGAAGCAGTTAAACTTACAGTATTGCAATTAGAGATGCTGCTGCCAAACACTGTTGAGATTGCTAACTCATGAGCAAGTGCAAGACAGTAGGTGGGACAAAGTACTCATACACAATTCTATGCCATGTCATGTTGGTAGTAATATCGTGAGTAGTGTGTCCACACAGAAAATTCTGAAAGAAAAAACACATTTCAAATACTTCATTAACCAAAAAAAACCTGTTGCAGATTTTTTACAAAGCAGACGAGGAGGGGCTATCAGACTGCTGGATGACAAAATAACCTTAAAGTGCCCCAATTATGGATTTTTGAAAATGACCTTTCATGCAGTGTGTAACACAGCTCTAAGTGAACGAAAACATCCTGCAACGTTTTAAATCTGAAAGTGCACTGTGTATAAAGTTGTTGTCTCTCAAAAGAAAGAGTCGACTCTGAATCATTGAAACGAGTCATTTTTAAAACGAATTCCAAGCCGCTTCATGTTGACGTCAACAAGAAACATTAGCATATTGCCAGAAGAGTCATGAATCAGACATCACAGCTCGGGATGCATATACTGATAGCATGTCTGGCGAAAAGACAGGTCAGGCAAAAATTTGTGACTAACATGTCACTCAAACATTTAAACTACAATGCAGGGATTTTTATGTGCCTTTATGCAAGACCCTGATCACTTGTGTAGTGGTGGGGGGGCTGAAAACCTTCTTTTAACTAATCATTCATGGTTTCCCAATGCAGCAGGTCTGTGCCAAAGGCAGAACCCAATAAACTAGCAGGCAGTGTAGATTTATAAATGATTAATTAAGGAATGTCTCAGGAGAGCTGCAGATGCTATATGCAAAAATATTAATTAGTTGAAATGAGAATTAAACTAACAGGAAAACACTCTGCCAAGGCTGAAGAGCACGAGGGTGGGGTGAAGAGGTGGGGCACAACTCTTCAAAACCTAAGATGTCAGTGGAGAGCAAAGAGGGATGGAGTGAGTTTCTATTAGCGATACTAAGACACTGAGAGTGGAAAGAGTAGTGAAAAGATAAAGCAAGTTGGAAGAGCAGACAAGAGTTAGAAGGAAATGTAGAGAATTGAGGACAGGGGCTAGGAAGATAAGGAGGAGCAGGACAGATCGTGGGAGGTTCGGAGTGAGAAAAGAGAAATATAGAGAAATGAAGGGTGGGGGGTCTGAAGAGAATGAGCAATACAAAAGGTGGTTTGTAAGACTTTTCCCACTTGACGCATAATATTTATTTTCTGTCTGCACAGCCAGCGCCTCTGAGCCTCCATACTTTCATCCGCCTGCTCTTTACACAAATGTCAAGATGCTGAGTGGAGTTCTTTATAGATTAAATTAGATGAGAGCAGAGCCAACTTAATCCAGCCAATTACCACTCAGTGTAGCTCACTGATTCTACATTAAAACTACATACTTCATCAGTGGAATAATTATATCGCAACCACACCTGTCATTTGCTTTGACTACTGTCTTGAATTTTTATATAATGTATGTAATTAGATTTAGCTGGAGTACATAATTTTGGGAACACAAAATGGCAGGTTACTTGCTGAGGAACAAGGACAATATTTGTGCTTATTATGTTATGTTGCTTCTTGGACATTTCATGACACTTTGAGTGGTGCAGTTTTATATGAAACAGATGAAAATGAATTTGGCAACATTTTTTACATTGATTTTTGTACATACATTAAGGTTACAAGGTGCTCTATCTAATGCTCATTTTTTAGCTTTTTTTTTTTATCATTGACTCATGTTTCACAGTACTTGTACCTGAGCACTCAGCTTCACAAGTGCAATGCTGTACCAGGTGAGCCACTGAGAAAGTTTATGTCAGAACAAAGCCATACATATAGAGCTGGTTATGTGATGCAAATGTCAAGATTATTAGTTTACAAATCATGAATTATGGTAAAAGTGTTTTGAAGTCATAACATAACATTTTGCAAAGTAATACAGTATGTGCAAAACTAAGCTAAGCATCTCTAACTAATTAAAAAAAAATTGCCTAATTTGTATTAACAGATTAAAAAGTGTTGACATTTTACTTCTTCTTGTGGCAATTTTAGCTGGTTAACGGCATTGAATTGTATGAATAGGCATAGTTTTGAGAGTTTTGCAGAGGCACGTGACTTGGAATAAGGCAAGATCTTAAGCCAAAATTGAGGCAAAATTAAACAAAAAAATCTTACGTAGTGTACAGTACCTTTAAACATGAGAGCCAAAATAACCTTTTTTTTTTTACTTTACCCAAAATGGCCACCATTTTGATAATACATAAAATCATTCCCATGTCCAGCTCTGAAGATCCAAAAGTAACTATAAAAAGTCCTGTGTTTGTAAGATAAACTTAATAAAGAGATCATTTTGAGCATTTGTTTCATAAATAGTATCTCAATTGCTCAGAATTCAGTGTAAAAATGCAATAAAATAACAACCAACTCAATGCTGGGCAACAAGCATGAAACACAATTACAGAAATATGAATTAATTTAAAAGGTCACGCATCCTTTAGATAGCCCTTCTGATGTGAGCCAACACTCGCTGGAAGTGTATTAATGGTAATGTCAACTCAAATATTATTTCAGTCAGTGAAGAATTGGACCAGGCTTGCAGAACAGAGTGAGGAAGCAGGTTTATGAGAGTGAAGGTTATTTATGTAACGTGTTGTTCTTTTGAGGTCTCGAAAGTTTTTCGGCAACTTTGGCATGCATGACACACACGTAATATTATAAAAAAACAAGCGAGCGCTGCAGAGATATGAAGGCTGAAAATCACCAAATGTCAGTCTCGACCTTTCCGCCCCAGTTATCTGTCTGCCATGGGGAGCTTTGAAACGGCCTGTTCTACATGTATTTCACCTACGATTGATTAGCCACAAGAAATGAATCATAAGTGCACACTAGATGAAAAGAATTGGAAGATGAAAAATTAGACCTAGACTGAAGCTAAAAGGAAAGGAGACCTGCCAACATTTCTAAGCCTCCATAATTGACTCACTGGAGGGCCAAGACTCCAGTGGCAGCGAGGTGTTTCAGAAGTCTATGCTCTCCACAACTACTGCTGAGGACAGAATGTATGTTTTTAGATATTGAAAATAAATATTTCATTTAACTGTCAGTTCTGTGGGGCGAGTGCCTGCGTCTTTCATGTGATGGCAGTTTAGAGGGGGGCCTGTCGACGTGTGGAGAGCCACTGCTAGTGAGCTGAAGGCATCCTTCTCTTTCCAAAGCAAGAGGGAAGCGAGGGCTCCTTTCATCAGAGAGGCCGGGCACAGTGGGCCAGGCGGGATCAGCCTTTGCTTGACAACAATTAGCACAGTAAGTTTCAGTCGTGATAGGCAGTTCACAGAGGAGTCTTCGGACAAACCCCTGTCAGAGCGAGTGTGGCGTCTGCACACATTCTGAACTCATCACGCCACTAACGACTGCATGACCTCAGATATGACGTTTTACAATTGGAGGCACCATGAGAGGATGATTAATACATGAATAGAGACAAAGTAACTGCAAAAGTAACTGATTCTGCCAAAATACTGTATCATATTTTGATGTAAAATTCTGTCATCAATTACTCACCCTCATGTTGTTTTAAAAAGTATGATTTGTTTTTTCTTTTGTGGAACTCAAAAGGTGCATTTATGCAGTTTTGAAGAATGCACTAACCACAGTTTTGAAATTATGAAAGTCATTGAGGACTGACAAGAAAACATTGTAAAAGTATCTTAAAAGTGATGACTCGCTATATTCCAAGCTTTCAGATGCTTTGTGTAATGATCAGACTTAAATTAAGCCATTTATCATAAAATATCTTAATATCTGTCCTAGCTTTCCTGGAAGAGTTCATGAGAGGCGTTGATATACATGATATACAGGTGTATACAAGGAGCCCCTACCAAGTATTGAGTACATGTACAGTAAATGAACATACTTTTCAGAAGGCCAACAATTCACTAAAAATGTTTTTTTTATTGGTCTTATGAAGTATTCTAATTTGTTGAGATAGTGAATTGGTGGGTTTTTGTTAAATGTGAGCCAAAATCATAACAATTAAAAGAACCAAAGACTTAAACTACTTCAGTCTGTGTGCATTGAATTTATTTAATACACGAGTTTCACAATTTGAGTTGAATTACTGAAATAAATGAACTTTTCCACGACGTTCTAATTTATTGAGATGCACCTGTATATTCGTTTGATCTTTTTAATTAATCAGTTTGCACAGTGAAGAAAGCCTGAATCAGACTAATACAATTCTTTACTTCAACTCAGTGATTCAATCACATTAGATAACAGTCCTCAGGAGCGGAAAACAATCAGTGAATGATAACCTAAATTTCATTGCAAAGTAAAAAAAAAACATTATTAAAAAGTTCTTATATTTTGTCCACAGGTTTGGAAAGACATGAGGTTGATAATTTTTTTTAGACAAACAATCACGAGTTTCACAATTTGAGTTGAATTACTGAAATAAATGAACTTTTCCACGACGTTCTAATTTATTGAGATGCACCTGTATATTCGTTTGATCTTTTTAATTAATCAGTTTGCACAGTGAAGAAAGCCTGAATCAGACTAATACAATTCTTTACTTCAACTCAGTGATTCAATCACATTAGATAACAGTCCTCAGGAGCGGAAAACAATCAGTGAATGATAACCTAAATTTCATTGCAAAGTAAAAAAAAACATTATTAAAAAGTTCTTATATTTTGTCCACAGGTTTGGAAAGACATGAGGTTGAGAATTTTTTTTAGACAAACAATACAAAAACTGTAGTACCTATTGTAGTTGACATATACAGAAACAATGGTTATCGTGGTAAGTAGCCTATTTGTTTGCAAGAAAATTGAGTTTAAAACTTCAGTCTCTTTCTAACTGGCAGGTCAAAATTAGCTAATAAAAGACGGTTGAGTTTTACAAAGAAAACATCACTTGCAATTATAATCCCATTAATCTGCTACAACACTGACACACTATTGAGTTCCCTTGGGTTGTTAAAATCATACTGTGAGAACAATAGAAATCTGATGAGATTCTGAGGCCCATGTTCTAATTACCTGTGTACATTCCCACAACAGTCTGCATCCCACACGGAACAAACAGGTCAACACAAAAACAGAACGGGATCTAATTTTCTCATCTTCCAGACGAAGAACTAATAGATAAACAGACAGGCTCGTACTCTGGACTAGATGAGTGTGTTTTGTCCTCTATTGACATCTCCGGATTATCATATCAATATTTGTGTTAGTTATTTGGCTGCATTGTGGACTAGACTTCATAATATAGCCTAGTTTATTACTTCACATATTTGAAAGAGTGGAGATGGGCTAATATTTTCTGCAAACAGATTCATATCTCGAACGACTCTGGGAAACATTGAAATTCTCTGTTTGAAAAGCTGTGAATAATTAGACAAAGAGTCCGCTCTTTCAACAAAATATTGAACTCGGAGCGAATGCGCTGCACTTAGTTGTGCAGGTCTACAAATGTGCTTTCCTGTGTGCAGCCAAATTGGTCCCTTTGCTGACTCAGTAATAAGAGAATGGGTTAAATGCATTGCTTCAGCATTAATTGACCTCAGCAATCCCCACTTGAGTATTTAATTATCCAAATGTTGGAGACGGATGTAGCTAGTAACAAACAATCTGCAGTCCTCACTACGCACAGAACGACTGTGCACTGATTATAAATGTCCTCTCTGTGCTCAATTGCAGGTAGGAGCAACAGCTTGAGGAGCTAAAAACAAACCTAGGCAATAATTGAAATGTAGCATGAAATTACCCCTGTAAATAACCAGCAGCCATTACAAGAACACATTCTTTCTCTTTTCCATTAACACCAGCCTGCATCCGCCTGCAAACAAGTATGCACATGACTGCACGCACTCACACACACATGCAGGGTAGGTGGGAGAAAGGTTTGGAGGGTTGCACAATTGCACATTTATCCTCAAAATTAAAAATGGTGATTGATCCGTGGAATATTAACGGTCAACCGTGTTTTTCATTAAGTTGTGAAGGGGAGCGGAGGAAGCCCTACGAAGAAAAAAAAGCTATGAGGAAAAAGAAAAAAAAAGAAAAAAATGGCCCCTCTGTTCAACACTGATCCCATATAGTGAATAACCCTGAGAGAAATGTAAATACCCGACTCCAATAACGCGACAGCACACTAATCATATTTACAAACTATATTAAATCTGTCCATTGTGCTTGCCGCTGCTAAGGATTGGCTCCCCATGTAATTGTCATTGTAACCAATGTTGGCTTATGGGGAGGGAGAATTTAACTGCAGTGATATAAGGTGACTGGTAGGCTTATTATTACTGTATTATGACCCAGTATATGTTTATTAAAACAATTTGTCATGCAGAACAGGACTGGGGGAATGGAAACATTAAATCCCGGCATACTTCGGCCGCTGAAATGAGTTACAATAAAATGAATGGCGGCGAAGCCCAGGCTGACACCGCAGTGCCGCGTAATAACCCACCGCTTCGTTTCATTTGCTAATCATTTCCTGTCGGGACCCTTGCCATTAAACATACATGTTGAGGATTATTGAAACAGGCCCAAAAAAGGTACTACAGAGAGAGCGGAGTGGCAAAGGCGGTATGTAGAGGTTTTTTTTAAGTTGATCAGTGGGTCAGCAGATACTGTACTAAACAAAACAAATCAGCTGCAGAGGAATCGAC
Organism: Sinocyclocheilus anshuiensis; assembly: GCF_001515605.1. Classification (NCBI taxonomy): domain Eukaryota; kingdom Metazoa; phylum Chordata; class Actinopteri; order Cypriniformes; family Cyprinidae; genus Sinocyclocheilus; species Sinocyclocheilus anshuiensis. The sequence goes on along the minus strand of NW_015555773.1, from coordinate 182,660 downwards.
ATCCCATATCATGACAAACCAAGACGTATCTGATTAGTACCATCGAATATCTCTGATATAACTGATGCTGCTATGGGAAATTGATCACATGAAGTGCAATGTAATAAAAGTAATCCAACTTGAAAGTGAGCAATGGATCTACAAGAGGAAATGACAAAAAAAGTAAAGCACCATGTAGATCAAAGGAAAAGATAATCCCCCCCCCAGGGATTAATAAAGTAGCTATATGATATTGTATCATTTCCATATGTGTGATTCATAGATCTTTCATAGTAATGATATTGGGTGCACACAGAGGAAGTCGGTCGTACACAATCTTTTTTTGCAGGGTTATTTTCCACGCGCCTCATATTAGGTTATCAACACCCCCTCCGATGCCAACACTCTACATCTAGCAGCGGTTCATGAAGCTGATTTAGTGACCTGCTTACACCCATCAGCACATCCACAAAAAGCGCTGGTCCTTCTGATCAATGCACAGGGTGATTTACAAGTTCTCAGGTGTTATTTCCATTTCTCAAATTGCTCCATCAGTGCACAATGTGTCTTTCAACCGTAAATTGATTCCGGGAAAGAAATGCAGGCGCTACGGTGTATGTTTTTAAACATTTACTAAAGCCCCATCCACTGATGTTGTTATTGTAGCTTCTGCCGAACGAATTGTTTGCAGGTTGGATTTAGGACCTCCATTTTGTAAATCCCCTCTTTTTTGCTCTCTGGCTGGAATTTGCTGTTTTTGTTTAAATTTAGTAGAAACAGGAATTGGACATGGTAGGCCCTAGGCACATGATGGGACCTGCCAGATTTGTTTATCTATATTTCAAAACGGTTTTAATCAAACGGGAGGTATGTGAATGGGAGAGTATTGTGTTGCATTTTTTGATGTCACTGGCCCCTGGGCCTCTGTTTTCTCAGATGAATTTCCTGATTACATAGAAAACATAAATAAATGGATGCTACCAGCTAATTCCACCATAATAAAAAATTAAGGGAGGGGATTCATTCAAAATTGCATTTCATTGCTGATGGGATGTGTGGAAAACACTCCTAAACTTATGGGTCAGCACTGCTGGATGGCCATGGCTGTGCTTTTCTATGCACTTTATAAACTACAGTCACTGAACAAATCACATAAAAGGTTCCATGCACTAACAATACAATTGCTACAAGGATCACAATACAATCCCTACAAGGAGCGAATTTGAATTTGAATTGTGATTATAAGAAATCTTTACTTAATCTTTACTTCTATCTATCTATCTATCTATCTATCTATCTATCTATCTATCTATGCTTTTTAAACTTTTTGTCAAAACTTTCTAAGGCTTTGGTAAGTCATCATTTAATGTTCGTCTTGACTTTTGTAGTTAAAAAAGTTTAAATTAAGAAAAAGTTCTTTTAATTTCATTTGAATTCCCCTTCACACTGCAGGTTTGCTACATCAAATCAAAGTCAGGAAATGAACTGGAATTTAAAAGGCAATGATGTCACACAACCCTGCTGTCTTGTGTCCAGTACAGTCCTGCTATTCATTTCCTTATCCCTTAAAGTGGACAAAAGAGTTACTACAGGGTAGCATCAGAGAGAATTTAAAATTTTTTAAACACGCCTGCTAGCAATGCTCCAATGCAGTAGATTGAAGATGAGTGCAATATCACAGACCTGACAACAGCCCCTCAAAATGATTTCACATCATCTTAACCACAGACAGACTGTACGCTCTCTTTTTTTGTTTAGTCCATGCTTGTCATGTCTGTAAAAGCCAGATTATTATTAGAAAAGACAATTAAACATAAGTGAGGTCCCTTTGAGTCAGACCATCCCACCTCACACCCATAGGCCTCCTTCCTGTACAGACCCTCTTAGCAGCACATTAATACAACTAATTACCATGTCAATCACAAGTAATGCTTATTAATTACACCTTAGAAAAAGGCACATTTTAGACAGCAAGTAGTCCCCCTTTAAAAGCCCACTAAAAGACTGACTGCAGGGAACGCTAACTGCGAGAGAGTGTGAGCGAGAGCCATGTTTCGGTCCCACTTATGGCATTAGTCAATCTGCTGTCCAGATGTCTTACACAGGTGACAGCTGCAATAGCCTAACAAGCAAATTAATCATGGGGCTTTTGTGGCACTTCTTTCTCGGGAAACTAATTTCGCTTCATAAAAGGCTTCATCTCATGTGAAAAGTGACAAATTGCGGGCGCCGCGTGAAAGGGAAAGGCCCGAGCAGAGTGTGTGTGTGTGTGTGTTGCCTGAGAGGTACAGCCAGGCAGGATAACTCAGGCCAAGGCTGGCTCAGACATAATGAAGTCCTACTGCTGCCACGCCAACCGCAACTTCTGACGCTTCTCACAGGTGGTGCGCCCAGATTAAAAGCCACCCCTGCCTCTGAAGCCGGCCACACGGCTAGGCCTTTGAAGCCAGGAAAAAGCACTGTGTGCTAATCACTCATTGTCTGTATAGATGAACAAGGAAGCGGGGATGTGAACGAGCGCTCTCTCAAAAAAGGCCCATAGGAATCTGTTAAACTAGCCGTTTGACTTTGATAACAAGGCCATGGGGCAAAATTCACATATGACCTTTCGGGTTTGAGACACGGGAGCTCACTGCTGAAGTTTCGCCGGGCAGGCGTTTTAATTGAACGAGGAGTATGTTGGGAAAAAAGGCCCGTTTCACACTCAGACTCGAATGGGCCATCTGTAAATAGAGCCGTGGTGTTTCATGGTGATTTGAGAGTTGCAATGAAAAGGGAACATTTGTGAAAAAACTTTTCAGCTAAGCCATAATAGAAAAGGGAGGGCTTCAAGGGAAGCACAAAAAAAGGCAGTACATTATGACTTTATATTTCAAAAAGGAAATATGGGCAATTGAAAATGAACAATGACAATAGAAGTAACAAAGCATAAAACTTTCGGATTTAGTGGAAGCGGGAAAGTTAATACAAAATAGAGGAGATAAGTCCTTGAAAGTCGTCCAACACAAAACTGCAATTATCATTGTTACAATTAAAGAAGAAAGGGTTTGCGAGGCAAAGTCTTCCTTTAAAGAGGATTACACTACTTCATACGAGAGGGAGCGCTCACTATTAATTTCTCCTCATTTTTCTCGAGACGTTTTAAAGTGACAGATGTCACAACCGTCATTATTACAAGCACAATTATTGGATTCCTCCATATTCACAGATGCAAAACACTGCACATTGACAATCCTTTCAAGTAACTGCTGGCTTTATGCCACATGTGGATTCTGCTTCCTTACTGCATTACATACACACCGTACAAATGCACAACGCTAGTTCATGTGTTGCACCGAAACTACACATTTTCAGAGGTAATTCAATATGTCAACACAGCACCTCGCGGTTTATGTCCTCTTATCTGTGGAATGATAGATAGAGAGTCATCCTCGTGGCTGCTTGCTCTCGGTAAACACCTCAATCACCGCAATAGATTTTGTTTAATTTTCTGTGTAATTAATGTCAGGGACAGGGTGCTCAGACTTGCATCGACTTTCACTGGCTCGGCACAGTTATGGGCGACGAACTTGAGTGATGTCTTCATTTATAGATCGCGGGACAATCGGGCGGATGGCAGCCGCAGCCGACGAGGCCTGTGCCTCTACAGGACCGAGATAGAACCAACCTCTGACTTTCCCGAACTGTCCCACTGCCAGATAGGCCCTTATCGTGACAGTCCATGCAATACATCTTCCCGCGCTACGAGCTGTGATGGGCAAGCTGGTTCTCTCGTCCAAATGTCTACTTTACATGTTTAATGAATTACGACTGGGTTGTTGAACAGCCTATTACCACAGCAGGCAGTTAGTGACAGGTATTTGCCCATGCATCACTGGAGAGAGCTGGTGACATATGGCATGAAGAGAGACTCCAGGTAGGCTGTTTGTCTTCTCTCCGTTCGTTGGATGGGAGTAGACTACGGTTCTAATACAGCAAGGTGAGGAAATAAATGTGATTGTGTGATTATTTGATGTTTGCAGGGTAAAATGTCAGCAGCATTTCTATCATTATGGCTTTCTGTCAAAAATGCATTTGTCCTCCACATAAACCAAAAACAGATGTGTCTTAACATGTCTCGCTCTACCTCAGATTTCACCTGAAAGTTTCTGCATTCCATGTCAGCTGCCCATTTCACACAGTCTGCTGAATTTTTTGCTAGAGTGCTGGCTGTGGTTAAAGTCAAAGTTGAGTTTGGGAATTTTGCAGGAGCACACTACAGGGCCCCTGAGTCCAGTGCTGTCACCCTAGCAGTGCAGGACAACTGCTTTAAAACTGGTGCCTGCCAAGCAAAATGCTACTAACAAAATGTGGCAAATGACACTAATGCTATTTAATGTCTGTTTAAATATACATGATAACAATGTCAGATAATACAATTTATTCTCCATATAAACTGAAGTAATTGAATAACCTATCTCTGTGTGTGTGTGTGTGTGTAAAACAGAAATTGCTAGTAAATTTCACAAAGAATTACAAAGAATCAACACATTGAAATAAACATTACATTTTGAAGCAGAAAGACTGAAATAGTATTTCTTGTAAAACATACTCTATTAATCTTTCATTTACACAACTTTGAACCATTAACTACTAGCAAATTCAGCAAGGAAAGTCTAGTGGGGCATTTTCCATTCGATTATGTATCAAGCCCTTGATATATGACACAAGGACTTTGCTTAGTTTCCAATATTGGTGTTGGTAATGATACATAACAAAAATGTCAAACGATTTGATGACACTGCTGTCTTAGCTGCATTGTTCATTAGCAAAATGTCATTAAAAGCACATCACCGTCTACCAGTCAAGCATCATGGTTAGATTGGATTTGTTCAAGTTTTTTTCAAAGTTCTCCAAAACGTTTTCTTCAGGTCGGCCCCTCTCTCAACCCAGCACTATATGCATCATGATGATGGAGCCTCTCTTACGCATTGAAGTCTGCTCAGTCTCAAGTTGATATTTATCAGTTGCGGATGACTCAAACTTCTTTTCTGCCCTGCCGAAGAGTGCGATGGTGTTTTGAAAATGGCTCAGGTTTCTATGAGCCTAAGTGTCTTACACTCCCAAGACAAAATTGCCCAGGCGCCAGGAAAGCAATATTCAAGCCATTCCATCACTCTAATCCACTCCCTACACATCCATATTTCATCCTACCTCGGCCTTAATGAAAGCCATGGCAAACTTACCACTGAGTCTCGTAACAGAACTCAAATGGAAAATTAATAAGTAAAAATATGTTGGCCTTCATACAAAGTGTGAAGAAGGGTGTGTAGGGCCAGACTCTGGTACACAATGAAGAGAGCCCAAAAAAAAAAAAAAAAGAGCACAAAAAGTGAGAAAGACAGAGTGATAGAAGGATTGAGAAAGTTCTCTGAAGCTCTGAGACAGCTGGAAGAGGCTGGCTATCTCTATCCCCAGTTACCCCATCCAATCCCTAGTTCCCCAACCAAGAAAAGACAAGCGGCTGTTTATTCCAATGCCCTTCAGCTGACATTAGTGCAGGTCTCTTGTGCAATGCAGTTATCTTCCGCTGTCCTGAATATGTGACATTTTTTTAAGTAATGTTTGGCTGTGTTAAGAGTCTCTTTCCTCTAGATATTTCCAGTAAAGGACTACTGGGGCAGAATTCATTTGCTGTTTGTGTGTGTGTATGTTTGGGGTTTAGAGGGGGATCGAGGGCACTTTTTTCCGTGCTTGGTACTTGTACCTGTAAACACGTGCATAGTGGATGCTGGGTCCCCCATGGGCTTCCTGCTGAAAAGGAAGGAAGAGCAATGTGTGCCTTTCCATGAGCCACTGCGGGACGTTGCTCAGTTTATTGAAAATCTGTGTACCGCAATTTCCCCATTTGTCCCACTGAAAGCGCAAAGCTCATAGGCTTGGATCTAACAATAATCCTGTATGGACAAGGCCTTCCGATATTAAATTTCATCCTACAGGGATCCTGCCAATAATTTAAAGGAACTAAGGTTGAGTTTTGGTTTGTTTACCTCACTCAGCATCTTATAAATACAGTAAAACAGAGACTAAGTTTGGAAATAAAACATTGGTCTCTGCAGTCAACAATTAAAATGTGCTGAATTATGTAAATCAGTGATTACTGTACAGTACATCTGAGTTGAGGAAATAAACACTCTTTATCTCTATTGGTTGTAGCACTGGGAAGTCTGATTCATTTTAGTAAATCAGTTCATCTTAAACCATTCTCCCTGTCATATGTGCACTACTTTTTAAAAATTTGAGGTCATACTTTTATTCAGCAAGGATGCATTAAACTAATTAAAAATGACAGTAAAGACATATGTTTCTTGATCACCAAATCAGCATATTATAATGATTTCTGAATGATCATGTAACACTAAAGACTGAATTAATGGCTTCTGAAAATTCGACTTTGCCATCACTGGAATAAAGTACATTTTAAGATACATTAAAACAGAAAACGGTTACTCAAACTGTAACAATATTTCACAATATTACTGTTTTACTGTTTTTGTATGAAGAAATGCAGCCCTAATTGTTTAGGGCAAAACACTTCTTTTTAAAAACATTAAAAACCAAAACCAAAGCCAAACGTCTGAATGGTAGTGTAGTGCTGGAAAGTCCAATTCATTGAGTGAATTGGTTCAGACAAACAAACAAATAAAATTACGATTAACTTCTGCATTTCCCCACACAGATTATCCCAAACACTGAATATGAATGGACTTGGTCTATTTCTGTGGTGTAACAGAAACATTTGTGGATATGCAACAAATGTAACTTTAATTTAATGACTCCCTTCCTGCAATAAAACCTCTGTGAAAAATCTGCCAATGGGCTGAACCATAATGTTCAGAATCAATCACTGGCCTTGCTCTTCCATCATGATCTGTGACCTGGTCTTCCATGAATAACTTTCTCCCTGGTTACATTCCCCATATCCAGCCTGGGCTCTGCTCTGATTAACACCTCCAGACACTAGATTAATGTGAGCTCTAAATTATGCCATCATTAGTCCATTGATTATTTCTAAGTAATTACACCCAAACACGTGAAGCAAGGGGGCACGCAGCTGCTGTAAATTCAGGATTTGCCCTCTTGGACAAACAACACAACAAGAAAACGCATTGGAATATGCTTGAAGAGAATAAAAGACACAGGGACGAAAAGATTAGTTGGCCTGTTTTTTACAGCTCCATTTTGCATAATGGGGGAAGTGAAGGGAAGGGCAAGCAAAAACTGAGAAAAGTGGTGAAAACATGCTCGGCTTATATTGCAGAGAGTGCTTCCTATTACAGTGTATAATGACTCTATTTGCACTCCATTAGGTTACACGAACTCTGGTACTCATGACACACCGCGCTCATGCCTGCTGCTCTGCCGAAATTGAATGCGTTACGCAACCATTCCACAGTATAGCATCTGCGGGTTAAACATCTCCACTGGTGTTCTCTGAAACAAATGCATCAAAGAGGCTGAATAAATGGTCTAAAAGTGAAGGTAAACTAACCGGATTACTCCATTATCCTATTAAGTTCACTCTGATACACCGAGAGATAGCGAACAGGCAAAAGCCATCAGAGGACATTAAATGGGGTTTGGATCCTCTCATGACTGCTCACTAGTGTCTCTGAAATTGAGCAGAGCCCTCGCAGTAACGTGACTGAGGCGAGATTACTGCGCTGCGTTCAGACGAAGCCGAGCTGATGGCAGTGGCTTCGAGGGAGAATCAAATAAATAAACTGCTACCAAAGAGGCCTGTTTCATTGTGTACACCGCCTGAATGAAATATCAACAAAGCGTCTCGAAGCACGATGAAATTAAAAAGAAATATTTAGATCTGGGTTATTAAAGGTAAACATCACCAAAGTATGACATTTGAAAAGGATGTCTGGCCCTCATCAAAAGGTCTTGATGTGGTGTGAGCATCCAAAGGCAACTGGATTTTCTGGATCGACACCAGCATTCACAACTTCACACGCAGACGGGGCGGTGTGCATATAAGCAAGCCACCAAAGATTACTGGAAATCCCTGCAACCAGACACCCCCACGCACAGGCATTTGTGGGCTACAGCGAGTTTAGATGTCACAGGCAGGCATGGAACTCCATGTGCCAACACGCATCTCCAGGAAACACTCTGCTTTCACTCTGATTCATTCCACTTTGTTATGCCCTTGCTATTCACAAGCAAACTGTTTCTAAAAGCAACGTGAGGAAGGAAATGGCCCCTGCAGATAGGTGAAGACTAACGCGTGATGACACCGTGTTTAATGAATCTGAACTCTGAATGTGAGGCGGCGGAGGGAGAAGAGAGAGGACAAACTACAGAGAGTAAAAAGAGCAAAGCCTGCAAATGGAAGCAAGAGAGTCAGACCAAATAGAAATCTGGCGCTGCAATCCCCTTAAGCAGCCTCCTGAAAGAAGCAGTCTCAGCATAAGGTATTCCCACTCCAGATAAAGGACTTCCTCCCCGCTCATAATCAACACATAATGCATTATTTTCCACAGATAACGAGAAAAGAATTAGTTCAAATTATTTTAAGTTTTCTTAATTGCTTTTGCTGCCTGAAGCTGTTCTCGGCTGCAGCTCGAGTCTCGCTGCTGTTAAACTTACTGCTGAGTTTACACACTCTTCCATTAGCGTTAGCCTAATTCATGCACTTATCTTCCAATTGTAAAGTAATGGTTTATGAAGCATTCTGGTCGTTATCTATATGTACACCTCCAATGCAATCATGGCCCTTAAATGATATTTCCACTAACACTCATCCCTAAAATTAAAAAAAGCAGTGGGCGTGCGTTTCAGTGAACAAGCTAATATCCCAGATCCCAATGGGGCATTTACAGGTGGGTTTATAACTCTAATTTTTTCAGCAGCCATTACTCCAGTCTTCAGTGTCACATGATCTTTTGGAAATTATTCTAATATACTGATTTGGTGCTCAAGAAATAGTTAATATTATTATCAAGTTTGAAAACAGTTGTGCTCCTTAAACGTTTTGTGGAAACCAGGATTTTTTTTTTTTTTGATGAAAAAAGTTTACAAGAACATAAAATAATTTAAAAAGAAAATTTTAAAATAGAAGTCTTTTGTAATATTATAATTGTCTCTGGTAACATGTAAAACCTTTATGTACAATGCATACTGATAATGTATGTTGTAATGCATTATGTTTTCATAAGTGATTATAACCAAAGATAAAATGCATTTAATATTTGAAGGTCTGTTTGCCATGTGTTTAACGCATTAAGCTTTCTAAAGGTGTAACAATCAGTGAACAAGCTAATATCCCAGATCCCAATGGGGCATTTACAGGTGGGTTTATAACTCTAATTATCATGCACAATTACAGTATATCAACTTTTAGTGGCCTATTGTATGCCTGTAATACATCATGTAGACAGGTGCCTCAGCTACGGAGTATTTGTCTTGAGTTAGACGGAAAAAAAAAAAGTTCACAGGGATGTAATGTCCTACCCGTTGGTGATAATGAGGAAGGCACATTGTGATTTTAATAGAGTGGCATAAGGAGCAATAGAGCATGTCCGTTGTAATACAGTAAGTCACAGTAAGGCAGGCCAAAGACATTCCATTATTTTTTAATAACGCCAAAGGTTTCTTCAGTTTAAACATGATTAGGTCGTGTGTATATGAATATATAAATACATATGGGAGAAAAAAAATCATATGCATAACCTTGAATGATTCAGCTCCTTCAAAACCAGATCCACTGATTGAGTCAAGAGGGATTTTGAGCTTAATTTGAGGAACTTTAAAGCTTAATTTCAGTTTAGCTTGAGGAACTGCCAAAGAAATAAACCTAGTCCTAGTACAGTTCTGTAGCAAGGCCGGTTTCAGCCCTCAACAAAGCTGTTAATGTTCTGCAAAGAATGTGCAAATTGCAAGTGCCAGTCTGCAGTACGAAGGCGAAAAACACTCCTGCTACTTAGAGCCAGTGATGGAACAAAAAGAAAATTTTAAAATAGAAGTCTTTTGTAATATTATAATTGTCTCTGGTAACATGTAAAACCTTTATGTACAATGCATACTGATAATGTATGTTGTAATGCATTATGTTTTCATAAGTGATTATAACCAAAGATAAAATGCATTTAATATTTGAAGGTCTGTTTGCCATGTGTTTAACGCATTAAGCTTTCTAAAGGTGTAACAATCAATAGATAAGTATTATAATGTATTATAACTGTGGTTACAATTATTCATGAGATAATACAATGCATTATAAGGCATAATTAATTAATTGAAGCTACATTTATATTGCATTATAAATAAAGATCTTTAGTAAAGTGTTATCTTGTGGGTTATTAAACTTTAATTGTATGGGAAAAAAATAAATTAATTAATAATTGGTAACACTTTACATTAAGGTTCCCTTTATAAAGGGTTTATAATGCCTGTAATACATCATGTAGACAGGTGCCTCAGCTACGGAGTATTTGTCTTGAGTTAGACGGAAAAAAAAAAAGTTCACAGGGATGTAATGTCCTACCCGTTGGTGATAATGAGGAAGGCACATTGTGATTTTAATAGAGTGGCATAAGGAGCAATAGAGCATGTCCGTTGTAATACAGTAAGTCACAGTAAGGCAGGCCAAAGACATTCCATTATTTTTTAATAACGCCAAAGGTTTCTTCAGTTTAAACATGATTAGGTCGTGTGTATATGAATATATAAATACATATGGGAGAAAAAAAATCATATGCATAACCTTGAATGATTCAGCTCCTTCAAAACCAGATCCACTGATTGAGTCAAGAGGGATTTTGAGCTTAATTTGAGGAACTTTAAAGCTTAATTTCAGTTTAGCTTGAGGAACTGCCAAAGAAATAAACCTAGTCCTAGTACAGTTCTGTAGCAAGGCCGGTTTCAGCCCTCAACAAAGCTGTTAATGTTCTGCAAAGAATGTGCAAATTGCAAGTGCCAGTCTGCAGTACGAAGGCGAAAAACACTCCTGCTACTTAGAGCCAGTGATGGAACAAATTTGGTCAAATTGGTAAAGTGCCCAAAGGGAGGAGGGAGACGTTCCACGGAAAACCAATTCTAAGCTTGGGTGAGCCCAGCATTGTTTGGAAACTCTCCAATCTGAGAGGCCCTGCATTGAGTGTTAGGCATAGACTGTTAAATAAGATTAGAACAACAGGCCGTCAGAGCAACCCCCTGTACTAGAGAGGCAGATTTCTGTCACAATGTAGTAAAGTCATAGTCTCCTTGTGCACCTGTCATTATAACATTGTGAAAATGTTTGTGTGCGTCGAAAAGCAGAATGCTGCTAAGTGGCCATTGGGCCATACAGATTTAGAGGTTGCTTTGTGGATGCTGTTCGGAGAGCATCCGGTTTCCTGCTTTGATATATTCCTGGTAGCACCAATTAAGCTCATTTCACTCAAAACCAGATTCCTGATTTTATTCATGATGCAGCAAAAATGTACTATTTTAGCAAGACCGAAGAGTGTTGTATTTATGTTTTTCTCATTAATATCTGACTCATGTCACTTTTCTTACAATGTTTCTTACCAGAATCTACTTGTTATAACATTGTGAAAATGTTTGTGTGCGTCGAAAAGCAGAATGCTGCTAAGTGGCCATTGGGCCATACAGATTTAGAGGTTGCTTTGTGGATGCTGTTCGGAGAGCATCCGGTTTCCTGCTTTGATATATTCCTGGTAGCACCAATTAAGCTCAGCCAATTCCTACAGGAGATGAAGAGAGGGCTGATGGATCTGTCATGGGACCGCATGATCAAAGCACACAGAGTGAAGAGAGAGGGGGAAAACACATCACATGCAATTTCACATTTATTAGGGACTTTAAGAGGCTTGTTGTGCGCCGTGTAGCCGGTATGAAAACAGTGCTGTTTAAATCATAGAGACCATAGCGTAATTGAGACCTTGGAATAACGTGGCAAAGTGGACATGTGCGCTTTCCTAAGATAATGGCTGAGAGAGAGCCTTCAAGCCTTCAGATTACCCATGATGCCACTTCTACCAAACCTCTCAAATACCCCCCTCCCACTTCCTGTCCATCTCATGTGAGAGCAGCTTCTGATTCATAAAATGATTATTAAATCCCAAGGTTGTGTCACAGGCCTGCTGCTTTGAAAGGATGTGTTTTAAGCGGTGAGAAGCCACAGAAGGCTTTGATTGTGAGTCGAAATGTAAAAGCATGAACGTAATTTCGCCACATCTTATGATCATTTAAAAAGCTGCAACATTCTCAATGACAGTGAAGCAGCTTTAAACTGCAATAACTAATAAATCCATATAAGGCCTTTACAGCTCCACACTACCATTCAAAAGCCGGTAACATTTTTAAAAATGTTTTTGAAATAAGGCTCTTATGCTCACCAAGGCTGCATTTAGTGAACCATTTATTAATGAGTTACAAACATTAATAACCTGTGAAAGAGAACCTTAATTTAAAGTGATCACCCGTGAAGCATTTATTAATGAATTACAAACGTTAATAACTTGTGAAAGTGAACCTTAATGTAAAGTGAACACATGTAAACTATTTATTAATGAGTATTAAACATTAGTAACCAGTCAAAGTGAACTTCAATGTAGAGTGGACACAATAATAATTTATTTATTGACTGACTGATTATTATTGCACACACAGAAAAAAGTTAGTATTGTTCTGGTCAAATACATTTTATTGTTGTTGCACTACATCAGCAAACAACTTTCAGCTTGAAACAAAAAGATTAATCTTTTATTTTACAGCACACTGGAACATTACTGAGCATAATTTCACACAAAAAATGTGGCTTATAAAAGTAAACTCACATTATAACTAAGCATCAAATCTATACAACAAAAATATTTGACAAATGCAAAATCAATAAAGGTACCTAAATATTTTTATTTTATCTAATTTAACAGTTTTGAGTAAATAATTAAATCAATGACTAAAAGCACCGTTACAGAATATTATAATTTTAATAAGCAATCAGTAATTATTTTTTGATATCATGATAAAGCCCACTGTAACTTCAGTATTTGTTCATCCACACTCGCAATAACGTTACCTGCGCGCAAGCAAACCGTCCGCGGGAGCGCCAGAGCGGTTATTTATTTGTATGGTAACAAATTAATTCAACTAACAAAGCGATTACACATATAAACACTTGAAAAATATACTCCGCAGTGTCACCTCACAGTTAGCTGAGCATTATAAATCATTAATAAATTGTTCACAGGTGTTCACTTTACATTGAGGTTCACTTTTACAGGTTACTAATGTTTATAGTTCATTAATAAATGGTTCACAAGTGACCACTTTACATTAAGGTTCGCTTTCACAGGCTACTAACGTTTATAGATCATTAATAAATGGTTCACAGGTGTCCACTTTACATCACTTTTACAGGTTACTAACGTTTATAGCTCATTAATAAATGGTTCACAGGTGTTCACTTTACATTAAGGTTCACTTTTACAGGTTATTAACGTTTATAGATCATTAATAAATGGTTCACAGTTGATCACTTTACATTAAGGTTCAGTTTAACATGTTATTAACGTTTATAACTCATTAATAACTGGTTCACAGATGTTCACGTTACATTGTGCACTTTCACAGGTTATTAATGTTTATAAATCATTAATTAATGGTTCATTACATTAAGGTTCACAGGTAATATTGGAATTA
>NW_015555773.1:154787-168976 GCF_001515605.1 Sinocyclocheilus anshuiensis | reverse complement strand
ACAGGTTACTAACGTTTATAGCTCATTAATAAATGGTTCACAGGTGATCACTTTACATTAAGGTTCATTTTTAGACGTTATTAACGTTTATAATTCATTAATAACTGGTTCACAGATGTTCACTTTACATTAAGGTTCACGTTCACACGTTATTCACGTTTATAAATCATTAATAAATGACTCATTACATTAAGGTTCACAGGTAATATTGGAATTACAATTTTCAATATTAATATCTCATCAAATCATGGGTGTGCTTTTATTTTTTCCCCAAAATAAAAATCAAGATGATAATTTCATCTTGATAAACAAAATATATCGGTTTCTAATCATTGCTGTGGATAGGCATCATTAACTTTTGCGGAGAATCATGGGTAAGGTACAGAGTAGATTCTGGTAAGAAACATTGTAAGAAAAGTGACACGAGTCATTAGATATAAATGAGAAAACTATAAATACAACACCCTTCAATTTTGTTATAATAACAAATATTTGCTGCATCATGAAATAAATCAGGAATCTGGTTTTGAGTGAAATAATTATTTATAAATACATTTGCTAAGCATTTATAACATGCAAGTTAAAAATGGCTCACTATTTGGCAGTTATTGCATTAAAATCACCCTTTTACTCATGCATTTATAACTGCTTATCAATTATTTATGATGCATTTGTAAGTGAGTTATTAGTCATTTATTAACACCTTTATAAACCCTTTATTAAGGGAACCTTAATGTAAAGCGTTACTGAATAATTATTTTTAAAAATCTTTATCGCTCTACAGAAGAAAGTCATGTAGTCATACAGTTTTAGAACAACATGAGGTTGAGTAAATAATGACACTATCCCTTTAATGAAAATGGCAGAGATGTAAAAAGTCTGACCAGTGTGAATGTGGAATGCTAATGTGTTCGATGTGTACTAAACTAAAGAGAGACCTAGACTGAACCGGACCGAGCGTTAGTCCTGCTCTCTGTCCTGGCTTGCCTGACTGGGACAGATGGGGAAGGTAAATCAAGGCAGCTGAGTGGAGAACGCTGGTGACAGTGCATTAAGGCCTTCTCCCAGCGAACTGTCACAACTGAATGTTGGGGGTGGGAGGGGGGAGTTTGATCATACGTGGCTGACATCCTTAAAAGCAAATGGGGCCTAAGTGCAGTTCAGCTCTCGCATTGAGACGACCGCCACTGTGCTCGGGAGCATCTGCACTCCCCCCTCTCCACCCTTCCTCTTCATCCCACTCCTCCTCCTCTTCCTCTGTACATTACTCACGGAGGACAATGAGGTGAGAAGTGATGGCAGAACCGTCTCTGTGCACTTTCACCCTGTGCCCATAAAAGCCTCTGACAAAGTGTCAGTCTTCAACATCATCATCATCCCCAGCCCCGTCATTAAGAGCCAGAAGAACTTTTATGCTGTCTTTGCAGACCGTCAAACATCCAGGCCACTTTTAACTCCCCCTCTCTAGCCAGTACATTTTCGTGCCAACACTGGGAAATCTAATTGGAAAAAGGTACTATTTTATTCATCAATATGGTGGAGCTCCAGGGGCCTAGCTGTCAGAGATAAGGTCTGTGTGAGTGTTGCAGTGTGCTTGCTGGCCAGACACTTCCTGTATGCTTGCACATACATGGACGTCCGTGGAGGTCTCTAGATGTTAGATGACCCTGGTCTTTTTTTTTTTTTTACTAAATATTTATATAATCTACATTAAATAAATTATATTAAAAAAAAGAAGAAGAAAAACAATAGGAAAGTATTTCTTTCTTACAATAAGTGTGCAATAGTGTGCATAGTGATTTAAGTGGACTAAATGAAACGTTTGACATTAGAGTGTGTCGCTAGAGTGACAATTTAATTTAAAAAATGATAAGGTCAAAAATTAAATGTAAAAATTGAACATATGGGTAAGGATGAATCATTCACAATGAGATCAATAACATTTTTATAATACAGATTTAAAGACTTTAGGAAAATAATCATTGTGCCCCTAGTGGTCCAAGTTGAAACTGAAATGCATTTTGTTTCTTAAGTTGGGCACCTCTACTATATATTAAAAGGGCACTGAAAAAAATGCAACTGAGAATTATACATAAAAATAGTTATTCACATCAGAAAAATAATAAGTAACGTAGATAATAGACTAAAGGAAGGCACTTTACCCTTCAGGGCTTCTGTACATCTTGCACTTATTATGGTAATAACTGTATAAATTCCAGAGACCACAAACAACATAAAGTCGGCCCAGGCCACCTAACACGATAACTCCATAATATAGTATATTATAAACAAATCTCTTACATGAGAGCAGATGTACAAATGGCTCCCCAACAAGTCCACCCACTCTATCTTTAATGAGTGTCTAAGACCACACACCAATGAGAGGAAACTGTTTACAGCACTGCAGTCCTCCTCTAAGTAGCTCCATGATGTTTGCTACTTCTCTCTTCCATTTGGCCCAATGTGAGGATGACTGTGCCCACTGTTTAGCCTGACTCAGAGGTGCCCAGAGCTGATTCCCCCATCTGGTTGAAATCCACTTTCCTCTCGTCCCTCGCGGACCTCTACCTTATCTAGGATGCAAAAACACACTCCTGTAAGTGCCTGTCGCAGATGAGGAACACAGAAATATTCAAGCATAGATTGAACTTTGTTGTTCTCCACCAATTTGTTTAGTGGGGGGTAGCGAGCAAATGGGCTGTTTTTCAAAGTGAGCGTTTTAGACGCTAAAAAATTTACTAGATGTAAGTGTAACACTTGTACATTGAGCATGGGATCATCATTAAGACATTAAAAATGCACACCATTCCAGAGGCCATTTAGTGTCCTGGTGAGCACATTTTTGGGGTCTATCTGAGGGCCCTGGGGTATGTGAGATCAGTCAGAATGAGAGGATGAGATCACGGGCCGGAAGTACAAAGCTGTAGATTTAGAGGTGCTTAAAAAATGTTTATGCACAACAAGAGGTTTCTAGAAAGTAATCCCGAGCCTGGTTTGAATTTGTAGCCGCATTTTGGCTTGTACCATTTTATAATTCAACTGCTTAACGGCGAACATCCTTCTGAGTTTCATCACTAAACAAAAGCCATCATATCTGATGCCTTTCTAGACACTCGAGGCTGGTATGTGGCACTTTAACCATATATCTGAACTCTAACCAACAGCCATTAGGTAGAATCCAACTGGATGGATGAGTGCTTGACAGGTCCAATTTCAGTGAAAGATGTCATTATATGCTATAAAATGCTACATTGGCACTTTAAGGTTACACTGCCTTATGCTGAAGACTCTGCACTCTGCTTGTCTTGATGTCTTTTTGTGATTTTATAACAGCTTTTATCTAATTGGGAGTCATCATAATCCATACACTAATTCTAAAAAAATCAATCTAAAATACGTAGTTTGAAACTGAATTCATTGACCCAATCGTTCAAATCCATGAGAATTAAAATAAAGAATGGCTAAGTAACATCTGTACACGATTGCCACAGTCCTGTTAGTTGATAACACTTATATCACACCAAGCCATGTGAAGACCTTGGGAAGAAAACAAATAGGAGCTGTTAAAAAGCGCATTAGTGTTACCTCGTTCAGGCGACAATTACGATAGTGGCAGGTCTAATCATGGCATCTGTTACTTCATTTTCTCAATGTCAATATGAAACCCTATCAAAACAAGTAGACCACAACTAGATAAGCCTGCTCGGCCAAAATTACATTTTGGTTCACATATTAAGTATCTGAGTAAAAAATTAAAGAAGAAGTTAGGGTTTTACTTTAGAAATAAGTCATGTTTCCCATTTAAGGTGAGGAAAAAACTAGTGTCCGCTACATTTCTACCGATTCTCAACTATGGGTATGTGGTTTACCAGCATGCCCCCTCTTACCTTCTTTCTTCCTTGTATGCTTTGTAACATGGTGCTCTGAGATTTATAACTGATTGTAAATTTTTAACTCATCATTGTGAATTATATGAAAGAGTTGCATGGCCTTCCTTGAGAATTCGGAGAAAAATGCACTGGCATTTGTTGATATATAAGGCAATTTTGGGTCATTTGCCAAATTATCTCTGTTGTTTTATACAAAGGACTTTATTTGGAAATCATTCATTACATTCTCAATCAAATTACAATCTCTGTGTGCCCTTTGTCAGAACTGAGCTTGGTAAAACCTCTTTTACCATGCTGCCACCTCAGATTGGAATCTTCTCCAAAAGGAGATGAAGTTACAAAACTTGGTGTCTTATAATTATTTTAAGTCCTTATTATGTAATCTAGATTTCCCCCCCCCCCCCAAAAAAAAACCAACTTATTCTCTCTCTCTCTCCCCTGTTTTTTTTCTGAAAGCCACCCAAGAAGAGATTAATCATGAAGGGAAAACTCAACTTCACCCTCTAGCTGCAGGTCACAGTTCTTATTTCGTGTGGAATTGGCTTTCGGAAAGCAGAAGGCCTGCCTGGGGGGCAGGGACCTGATATGAGAAGAATTTGAGAATGAGGCAGAGGGGATTGATTAACCCACTTCATATCCCCATACTCGCTAAGCACACTCCAGCTGCAATCTAACACACCGCTGAGCTGAATAGACAAGAGAAATTGGATTCCTTCCTAATATTTAACCTTCAAGTCAGCTGTAACAGCTGTTGATGGGTTGCTTTCCCAGGTAGTTACAGAGTAGACTTTTTTTTTCTTTCCGTGTTGCTGCAGAGAAGGCGAAAAGGATGAGCGGAGTTTTTTTTGTGTGTGGGTAAGTTATTCAATTACAGCGGTGCAAGGAGCGAGAGCTACTTTAAGGTTAGGGCGGCTGTATTTCAGCAACTTACGATCTAATGTAATGATTCTTATTCACTCGCACACACAATCAGCTGACAAAATATGTGACCTCTAATGGACGGACACAATGGTTTTGCTGACCCTGAAACACAGCTCAATTTTAGTTCAGGCTGCGGAAAAATATATCCAGTAACGCCACATTCCAACCAATCATCAGATGTCACTGACAGATGTCAGAACAAAGGCCGTTGGCATCAATCCGCTCACTCACCCATCTGAAGTACATCCGTACAGGCATCTGTTTTTTTCAGTAGGCCTTTATAACTGTGACTTTGCACTGGAATCCAACTCAATTAGCCTGATCGGGAACGCAATTAGAGATCTTGTTGGTATACGGTAAAATATAGAGCTCCATTCATCGCACTGGCAGGAACTTGTATGTACGCTCAAAAGAGGCACTTTCTATTCATATGCCAATCACCGAGCTTTTAAAAGGTTGACGGCAGTGGCAGGGATCCATTTGCTCTCAAATATTTAGCATTAAAGAACGGGACCGCTCGTTGGAGTTGACTAAATTGTGAGCACGTTTATGATAATATGATGCTTAGATTTGCAGAATATTAAGAGGGTCTCATTAGCGGATTCACGCATTTTTACATTATCACCATTTCAGCTCCAGGCCCGCCTGAAGACACCCACACAAGCACCGACTGTGGCCAACACCTGCATAAACTCATATCTAATGGCAGCGACAATCTATTCACACTTGAATCACAAGTATTCTTGACGCAACTGAGTACATTTTAACCAGGAGTTAATAGATTTTCTTCCCCTTTCGAGTCTGGCGAAAAGAAAAACAACAAAGCCGCACTATAGATTGTTCTTGTGCAAATCTATATCTAAATGCCGCTTCACTTTGAAGTGCTGTTTGGAATTCAACTCGACTTCTTTGTTTGATTAGGGTCTTTGAGTTGCTTTTATTCATCATGTTTTTTTTTTTCTTAAATCATTGATTGATGCTTGAGAAGCATTTCACAATTACAAGATTGTTTTCATGTCCAAGAAGCGGTCTGGTCTTGCATTTCAAACGACCCTCTGATTATTGTATTCTACGAACTCATGGAGTTATATAGGAAATAACCTGATTGCCTGGATCAAAGGGTTGAAATAACTAAAATGTCCTGCAGCATCAGACATTTTCACTATAGCAAGTACAGCAAGAAAAGGAACTTATATGTGAAATCTATGTGCTCCGTAGTTGAAACTCTGCCTGAATAGGAAACTTGAAGTTGTATGTGTAGTTACTCCATTAACCATGAGGTCAAAACACTGACAAATACATCACCTTGAGTCGTGATGATGCAGAAATGAAGTGCAATCGAGTAAATACACAAATATCAAACCTCAAGGGAGCTGGCAACAAGAAAAGTATCTCACAACACCAATTAACTGAAAAAAAAAAGAAATAATTCTTAATTCCCCGAAGATAGCCTTTCATCTTATAAATAGTGACATTTTTTCTGCTTAAACAACATGGCAATGCCGATAATACCGTTCGTTGAGCTGGTCTCTTGGGAATGGCAACACAAAGGCCTTGTTGAGCACGCTGTGTGTCCCAACACGAACTGTGACTGTGGCACACCTCACCTAGAAACCTTCGCAATTTGCATTCCTTGTTTCTCAGCACCACACCGTCTCATCCCAAAGTAGCCACTCAGAGGAACGCATAATTAGTCTTCCTTACTTCCCCTCTCCTCCCTCATCTGCACTATAACTCATGCGCATGCTCCGGTTCAAACAGAGGAGAAATCCACATTCAACTTTCAAGTTACTCCCTTCTAATTACTTTTGCTGTTTACTTTTTCCTGAGGCTGATGGGTAAATCAGAGTGTCCTCTTTTATGCTTAGATACATGTGTTTGGGTTAGGGACAGTATGTTGAAAACAAAAAATTAAGTCACGTTGACATTAACTGGGGCTATTTCTATTTCTGCTACGGCTGGTGTTTATAAGTTTACAGCCACTGCATGTTTTGGATCTGTGACATTTGAAACTGGATACATGGTGATCTAAGAATTTATTGCAAATGCTAATTAATTTGCAATGTCCTGCCTTGGGACTCTAACAAGGTATTTTACCCTGCTTGGCTCTTAGAAGTGAGAAAGTTTTGCCTAAACCGCAGTCTCACTTTCTGGTGTTCCTGTCCATGAGATGTCTCTCTCTTTCTGTCTTGGGCACATGTCTCACCATCTCTCTTCCACCTTTTCATTTTCCTCCTTGTGTAACCGGCTATACCAATCACCATCTTTTTTCTTTTTCTAATTAAATGTTTTCTGAGCCCTTTTAAAAATCCAGTTTCATCCAAATACACAATATAATTTTTCATTTGCTTTTGTAGATGATATAAGACATCAACTCAATAATTGATTAAATTACTTTTCCCATTCATTTCCTTCTATCTATAATTGATCTTCTCAGTTGAAATTTCTGTTGTTCCTCTCACTCAGCCTGACTCGCAGAGGGGCTGGTTGACATCGCTGCACAGGGCTAAGGAGTGTGGGTAGATACCCACTTCAATACCAGATCTTTCTTTCTCAGACACGCTCACTGCTATCTGTCACACCCCTCCACCACAACATGTGCCAGTGAGGTCTTCTGATATGTCAGACGACTGAGGTCTGTAGCTGGTGAAGCGTTCAGTGTCTGAGCCACTAGAGGCGCTAAATCGAATTGCAAAAGTAATGACTGGTTTCAAATAAATTTCCCTCGTCTCTCCTTGGTCTGCCAAACTGAAAGTCCCACCTGTTATGTTGCTATGCTGCGGAAACCAAACAATGTTATCATAATGTTGCCTGTACTGACTGTACATTCTCCTTTTTATTACATGACTACTCACCAAATGGATTAATATGTGGCAATGAAAATGTAATATTGATTTATTACAAATTTAATTTTTGTGATACTGTATATTATTTTACCTGTCCATTACCATGTACAAAACAATAAGCCTAGAAACAAGCCAACAACAATATTATAGTAATAGTAATACTTCAGGTTTACGAAACAAGACCGCATATGCATTGTTACAAGAGACATGAAAGTAACGCCGATTTCAGCTGAACGTGGCAAATGGTGAAGCCTCTGCTTAGCCAGCATAACCCATGTGACTCGTCACTCACAGAAACACGGTGCGATGTACTGTATAAACAGTCCTTTCAGCGTTTGAGGGGGAAAATATCGAAAGGTGAAAACAAATGCATCAAATGGAGTGGAAAAAGAGACCGTTTAATTCTTTCTTTTATACCCTGTGTTCCAGTCGGAAGGGCTCATCCCCTATGTCCTAATCGCTTCAAAGGGTTTACCCTCCGGAGTGAGAGCTTTGAAGGGTTGAAGGGTGTAGGGGACCAAACAACTGTTACTTGAAGTGCCCTTGAATCATCCCGTGCCCACACGGAGGCGCCGTCATCATGGAAAGAATCAGCGCAAGGGATCATGGGGGCCCATCAGTTGTACCCTTCGAAATCCTTCATTCCGAAGGGCCCTTTGATGTGGCCAGTTTTGAGCACTTTGGTTTGGATCGACCCTTCAATATGGCTGCCATGATTGTTTTCACTCCGAAGTGCCCTTCGGAGGGTGATATATAGCCTACCGTTTGGAACACACCGATAGTCCGAAAAGTTCACGGAGGAAAAACTTGATGCACTCGCCAATATAGCTATAAGCTATAAGAGGAAGTGCTATGCTAGAGCCTTTACGTAAACAATCACTTACTGCGTTCATCCAATCAGTGACACTAAAACTGCAAATAAGCAAATAAGAAAGTTAGGTTTAGGAATGTACAATGTGAAACGTCAACCTATGAATACCCAGGATTAATTGTTAACTTCGGGTAAAGTATTAGCATTGTGAAATGTGAAATAAGAAAACCTAGGATTCTGTTTACCCGGGGTTTAGAATGACCCTGGGTTAAGTATTTTAATTGTGAAACTGAATATCAAGAAATATCTGACCGCTAGATGGCGTGACCGAGCAGTCAGAATCAAGTATTCCAGCGAGATTAATAATAGATGTAAAAATGTAATAGCGAGATGTAATAATAATTGCTAAGTGTTTAACCTATGTTGCTGCTGTCTTTATTATCATCAACAATAAGGTACTCTGGGAAAAAAATAATATGTTAAGTTTTATTGCTGCTTCTCATTCTGTTTTTCAATCAAAAATAGATGATTTGTGTATATTTCAGATAACTTTTTGCGATAAAAGCCTTTAAAAAAGGCTAAAAAAAATAAGTTGTGCAGGAGCTGTTAAAAACACTGAAGGTGTGCAACTAAATGTGCTCCCGTTAGTTCTCAAACACTGGATATGACAGAACAAAATATTTTACGAAATAATCACTCTGGTTGTGAACAAAGCATAGAGAATTAAGCTCTTTTCCTGATCCTATTTTCAGCAACTCACGCTGAGTGACTGTGAAGAAGAGGAAAGAATAATAAGTCCAAGAGAGAAAGATGAACAAAGAGAAAAAACAGTCTTGGCAAATTGAACCATAATTAAATGCTTACAAAATTCCATGCTTAGCTCGTTTCAAAATCAGGTGGTTCTTTGAGGCAATTTCCTTTCTTTAATTACAATTTCCTGTGTGGTTTGACATTTACAATACAATCTTCTAGAAGGACCCGTTTATGATTTATTATTCGTGCCTCTATCACAATGTCAGTCTGCAGAAATGAGTTTATGAAGAAAGAGCTCAAATGATTATGGCCTTTGACCAATAAAGGAGGCTCATTATTGCAGGCGACAGGAAAGATTAACATTTCTGACAACCAAATCGTGAAAGATTAGCAGCGGAAGAGATTGTTTCAGTTTCTATTAAATAAGCAGTTGTTCTTATTCAAAACTTGATCTTCTTGCAATGACTAAGAGAAAATACAGAAGGAGGTTGTATAAATCTTCCCAAGATTTCATAGGAATCCAAGCAAGCCAAGTCTAATAACTATAGTCTTTATAACTTGAAAATGCAGCTGCTTTTCGGGGCACAGAAATACCTGAAAGGACAGACTTATAGATTTTCCTTCAGCAACACAGAAGTCAAGTTTAAAAAGATTCACTCTTTACTTCTCTGGCAACTGTTTGACATCTTTTTGCTGATACTGCTTATTAGGTTTCATCATATAACAGACACTCTTTCCGAAACAGATTACAATCAGGGGAATACAAAACATGTTTCGCTTCCCCACACTGAGTAACATTCCCTACGGAATAAAACTATATTTGCAGAAAAAGAAAAAAAAAATATCACTTTATAATTGAACAAATCTTGCTATCTCTTCATCTCACATCCCTTCAAAGGCTTCAAGCAAATTGAGATTAGCACTGGCGACTGATTCCTGCGATCACTTCCTGGTCAATGGATCATGTTTTAACACCATCCCTGATCCATCACCATGCTGGGAGTCATATCAATACCTAGCCATTTTCCCATTTGTGGAAGATGAGCAGATCAATTCATTTATAGCTAGTCTGTGCCTGACATCTGTTTGGGAGATTAGAATTTATTGGCTGCTTGACTGATAGAAGGCACAAGGTGAAGGCACAAGGTTCATTAAGTCAATGGAATCCTTAATCAATGGGAAAACATCAAGTAGCTCCCTCTCTCACCATTAGAGCTTCATCTGCTCTATGGAGGCACTTAAGATACATTTAAAGTAAGGTCTGTGGTACAGATTGGACCGTATTGCATTTGACTGCTCTCAGCAATTGCGGAACTACTGCACAATGCAACAACGTTCTTAAAGACTTGGAATGTTATGGTCCATTACATTTGGTGGTCTCTTGCACAAGCTGCATATGAAGTATTTCTGCTCGGGTAAATGTATTTTGTTGTTTTGCCGAGCTTTGTTTGTCTGGTATATTTAAATTGGTAGGGAAACAACAGAATGCCTGCCAATCCCAAAGACAAGCTCTTCTCATCAAGTGCCAGCTGAAATGTACACTGACTCTTTGAAGGTCATGCTCTCAAACACCATTCAAAACAAAATATCAACTTTCAAATCTCCCCTATTATAAATAATGACCAAACCTTCACCAAACTGAATACGAATAACGTGGATTCGCCACGTCCTTGTCCACTACAGCCCTCCCTCACTCTCCACTCCACAGCTGATAGGGGCTCTCTCCCTGGTGATTCTTAAACACTTCTGACCACCTGAATGGTTCTCCAGCTGAATGCATGTGGTGTGTAGGACGGCCTCTGTATGCAGTTGGAAATAGGTCTGGACCTTGCTGATTGATCATTAAGTGTTGTCCATGAGCCCATCATGCGGCTCCTACTTAACAGCCTCCACCACAGAAAGCAATCAGTGGATGTTACTGAGAGTCCCAGTGGGAGCAGCTCTGCAGAGATTGATCTGCAGTAGACCTCCAGGAGAAACATGGACAAATCCGGCCCCTATTACAAACCCAGTGTCCCTGAGTGATCTTCAAAAAGCAACGCAAGGCAGTTGGACCACCCTCAAAATGTCTTGAGAACTTCCCGTGAAATCCATTGAATCACGGTGGAACGAACAGCTATGCGATGCACTGCTGAAAGACGCAGTGTTTGTGATTATTTGAGGCAAACCACTGTGTAAGGGAGAATGCGGTCATTATTGCAAAACAAATTAGTCTTGTATCACCCAGAAGGGGATTCTTTTACAAAAAAAAAGATTGTTCATTATCCAGCATATTACGTACATGGCTACTCATCAAATATCTTTAAAAATAGTTCATTAGTCCAGTACAACATAAAGGCTAATTTACCAACTTACAGCGACAATCACAAAATTTACAACAAGATTTGTGTCTGTTGATGCAGTGTAAATTAGCCTTAATAGCAATAGCCTTAATAGCGTGACCTAGCAACAAGATAAACAATGAAACATTATTACAGTATGCAATATACAACAAGAAAGAGTGAGTTTGCGTTGTGATACGAAAGACATGAAAGTATACATATTTATTACATCGCTCTTCAAAATCTCATTGGTCAATTGCAGCAATCAGATATATTCTAATATTCATTGTCATCAATGACAGCTCTGTATATCAGATCACTTATCTGATATAAAGTGTTGCGTTAAGAACATCTGACCACCAAATGCTGCAACTGACTAATCAGAATTGAGTAATTCGGAGGGCCACGTAATAAATATGTAGAATATATCCACAGAGACTGATGATGATAATGCGAATATAATTTGGACAACAAAAGCATTCATCGCAATAGCAATCCACATGGTGCTTCTCTTAGATGTCACCAACTGTTCTGCAGTCTATATTGGCCTGCTCTTCAAGTAAAGGAAGAAAAAAAAGGAGTAACCTAGATGAGAATTTTGTGCTTCAGTGGCTATTGAAAGATGAGGCAATAAACTGCTAAACTTGAGTAATCACACTCTCCCCAAGGAATGTCACAAATGGGGATGGTCAAAAACCTTGAAATTTGAGCCCCTCACGCACGGCCCAGCCCGGCCCGGAGCATTTGATGAGATTCATTATTGTAAGGGAGCTGAATACAAGTGTCTTCTGATTACAAGATCCTCCATTAAAAGTTCCCACCAGTGTGCATTTCCATGCCGCAACGTCAATGGGATTAAAATCTCAATTCAGCTCCAGTCAATTCTCCAGTAACAAGATTTCATTAAATGCAGGCAGGGAGGCAAATGGACTCGAAAGCATCGAAACAGCTGGCGTATAAATTATAGAAATGTGCTTTCTGCTAACTGAACACACCTTCGGCTTGCAGATGTATTATTATTTAATGTTCGGAGAGTCTGATTTTATGTAAATTGGAGTCATCCTTTTTCTCTCTCTAGGCCCCTTCTCGGTGCCAGGTACTCTGAAACCAGGCACGGGGAAAGATTATGAAAACCAATTAACATATGAAAATAACATATTAATATACTGTCTGTGAACTGTGTCCAATCAGTTCCTTTTCACTGGTGTGTGTACAAAACAATTAAAATTAAATTTATACCCCTTTTTCCTTAACGTATTCCGTCTCACGAATGGAATCACTGAGCAAGCGCTGACAGGAGTTTTACAGGCCTTGTGCTCTCCCTTAAAGGCACACCAACTTTTCAGGGATATTTACAAGAGCCTGTGCTAATAAATTCTCGTCTTTTGTTTGCTCCTAATGGTGTGTGCATCTAAAACAAAGCAGCGAAATCCATAGTGGTACCTGTGTGCTAATGAAGAGCGTACATTATGCTGGCCACTAATTAACGCCCTTCCATAAATAAAACAGAAGACAATCAATTAGCCGAGAACGTGCGTCTTCAATGGGCAGCAGGTTCCTCTGGGCAGAAAGAGCTTCTGCAATACGAGGGTCTCTTCAGGGTGCAATTTCGAAATGGCCAGGAAGAGGACAGATAAATCACATTTCGAATGTTGTTCCTAAAAGCTCTTCAGGCAATCCACTTTGACTCACTGGGATTACAAGTAAATTAATACCTATGCAATTTTCCAACCGCCAGCATCGAAATATTAATGCGAAGAGCAGAAATGTCTTTCTCCATGGGCGAGTGCTAGGCAAAAGAAACCAACATGGTATTATCGTAACCTTTTAGAGTAGCTCCGCGAAAAAGCTCCTCTCTTGCTAATTCAGAAATGGCGACTCTCTTATGATGTCCCACACGCTAGCCGACTGATGTATCGCACTTGATAAAACGATTGTATCCAAATGATGGGAACATTATGCAGGCTATGGGCCAGGCATCACTGACTACCATAATGCATAATTTGAGCATTAATGTAATTTACATTTTAACACAGGCCCCTGAGTAAACTGATTAGTAGATGCTTATCTCCTAATGTGAAGGGGGTTGTTGCAACAGTGACATGTGAGGGGATATAGGCAGGTTTACAGCCAGCAATGTCCGGGCCTTACTCGAGCACGGGGCCGGTGTGTCTGCCACACTCGAAACACTGTCTTCAAAATCAAATGGCTGTCATTCAAGATTGCCGGGAAACAATTTTGTGTAGCGGTGGGATCCATCGTTGCGTTTTAGCTTCAACTACCTTTTAAAGGGGTCATATGATGCGATTTCAAGTGTTCCTTTCTCTT
The DNA here is from genome assembly GCF_001515605.1 of Sinocyclocheilus anshuiensis. Lineage (NCBI taxonomy): Eukaryota > Metazoa > Chordata > Actinopteri > Cypriniformes > Cyprinidae > Sinocyclocheilus > Sinocyclocheilus anshuiensis. Next base: position 155,106 of record NW_015555773.1, on the reverse strand, counting down.
TGAAGTGTTACAAGCTCTTGGTGCATGAAGATCTGTAAAGTTGCAAAGACTAAAGTCTCAAATCCAAAGAGATATTCTTTATAAAAGTTCAGAGTCAGCCACACCTACCTAAAACGGCTCGTTCTAACACGCCCCCACATATCTACCTCACTATGAGGGAAGATTTGCATAACGCCGCCCAAATGTTCACGCAAAGAAAGAAGGCGTAACTTTTAGTCTCACTGTAGTTTTGTTGACGCTGCAGCCATGTCATGAAGACGCTGTGTGCTTCGTTGTGAAAGCGAAACTACTTTGTTTGGTCTTCCAAAAGAGGACGATA
>NW_015555773.1:153961-154170 GCF_001515605.1 Sinocyclocheilus anshuiensis | reverse complement strand
CGCTGAGGGAATACATCAACTTTCACCGTGGACGAAGCGGAATCCAGCCCAGGGTCGTCACATGTGGTTGCCGCTCATTCATCGGATCCAGCGGGCGTGCCGTTCTCGACCCCGCCGCCTCAGCTCACGCTAGCGGCCTCAGCTCACTCTATCCCGGCCTCAGCGCACGCTAAGCCGGGGCTTCCGCTCACGCTAGCCCGGCCTCAGCT
>NW_015555773.1:139415-153882 GCF_001515605.1 Sinocyclocheilus anshuiensis | reverse complement strand
AAACACATTTCATTACACCAAATACACAACATAATGTTCTTTTTAGCAGCATCATATGACCCCTTTAAGAGATGCTATAGCAATGACAGGAATCCTTTCCTGTAAAACACAGCAAACCAGGTGCACCGCTCACACGGGTTACTCCATGGGAAAATGAATCTGAAAATAAATCAAGTTTGGAGAGCAATTATTCATCTAGCATTTGGACGTTCAATAAAAGCACATTTTCCTCCATCAAATGTCTTTTATCTGCGTCCCAGCACACTTCTCTTTTTATGAGACAAATTAGCGCTCAGAAAAGATGGCAGAAGCCCTTTAAAAAAAAAAGTATGGCAAAGTTGCAGTCCCATGATGCATTGCTCCCAGTGGTTACATCTGCTCCACTCTTTCATCTCGCTCTATTGTTAGGTGCGAGCTGTCACATTAGGTGGAGAATTGGTGGCTCTTTCCCACCCCCAAGTCCTCCTTTTTCCCCCATTCCGGTAGTTGGCAGGGTGGCAAACCCCATACAAAGGCGAGTGTACCGGGAGCATGGAGGGGAGCGCCGTTAGAGGGAAAACAGTTTGGGAATTAAGGTCATTAATTTTCCACTTTCAAGGGCTGCCACACAGACGGAGATAAAGTCAGCATAAATATTCCGCAGAAGTTTCTCCTGTTTTTCTCTTTTTTTTTTTTTCTTTTTTCATCGGCAGCCCATTTATCTCCATACTGTCAATTAGAGGCAAAAGCAAAGAACTAATTAGGAACTGTGCAATTTTAATTAGCTGTTTTGATAATTAAACTAATTGGTTCCCTTGTGTTTCTGCAATGTGCGCCGAGCACTTTTTTTGATATCTGGGCTGCAGATTTCCCATCCGTTGGTTAATTAGTCACTTTTGCATTAAAAAGGAGCCTTTCTTAATAGCCTTAATTTGCAGTTGAAAAGAGAATCTACCATCAATAATTTGTGTAATTGGTAACCGTTTGATTGTAATTTAGAGGCACGGCCGGACAGCTCTGCATGTCTAATTCTTAATGACTGGGATTAAAGTTGGATTAAATGTTTGGGAAGAGGATTCTTTGCCCCCAAATGACACCTAAGCTATTTTTGACTAGTCCCATTTGGAATGAGTAGGTGGACTGCAAATTGCTGTTTTGTGCAATCAGACGTTGAGGAGCATATTCAAGTGGTAAGGCTCTCTAAAATCATAGGCAGTTTCTTGGATTATATGGAATATGCTCTTGTAACAGGAAGTGAATTTAAAAGTGAACATGCATTATGCAGCCACTAGGAGGGGCTACATTAACTGATGTCAGAACAGTAAACAAACAGCTATTGTCCACTGCTTAAACCTAATATGGTCCTGTGGAACATTAAAATACTGCATTCTAATATATTCTAAAGTTACTGCATCCATTATATGGCACAAAATGAAGATCTGAACTGAACTCGCTGAATTGAATTCATTTAAGACAATGTAAGCAAGCACCATCTATCATGTGCATCATTTATCTCGTTTATCCAGATATCATCACAACAGGCCTCTCAGAGTCTTTCCTCCTAGCAGGACTTTCCATTGAACGCAGTTAGAGAAAAGTACCATGTCTGATATTGGTTTATAATCAGCTTAACCGTTATGAAATATAGGTGAGGCTCATGTTCAACCTTTCCCTGACTCCACTGATTGTTTGCCCCAGGATAAATGGGAACCCAACTCGGCTCTATGCTATCTGATTAGGTAGGGTTAATTACTGTGCAGTGTTTTTGAACTGGCTGTATGTGAGGCCTAGCAGTAAATAGATGGGCCTGCTTAATTCCCAATCAGAAATGAATTTTAATTAACTCTGCAACACAAGGCCCACACTCCAGGATGGTTTCCAGTCGCAAATGCAGTATGCCACAGAACAGGGAGGCACTCTAGGCCTCATAATAATAAAGAAACAATGGATCGCTCCATCACTGACCATCAGTACAGAAGAGAAGCATAATACGTGTCACCGCACTGGTGAACGTAAGCTGGAATATCACAGCCTGATGTTTTCTACTAACGATATAGGCTTACCTTTCGGTCAAAAATGACACTTAAAATATATGATCATAATTTGTGTTCATACTTATTCGGATTAATCCTTCCCGGGGTTTTTTTGTAAGAGGTGTCTTAACAGCATATGGTTTCTCTTTTTAAAACACTTAGAGATTGGCAATGTTATTATTTCACCATTTAACTGTCAAGAGGCCTTTTGTAGCTCAGCATTCAACAACAAGGGCCACACTTTCCTTGTTCCCTCAGTTTGTTGTGATTGGATTAATTGGGTGTCATTCACTTCTGCAAGAGGTCAGCAGACATACATTTGTGGTCAAAAGTCATCCATCTATCACACTGCAGAAATTAAAAGTCAGACATGTCAGGCAAGAGAGGCAGAGAGCAAAGGCTCAAACAATGGATTTTAGGGGCAGGGCAATTTCCCAATCTGCTAAAGTTGCTACAGCCTATAGTTTGAATTACACTACGAATGAATGTCTAGGGGGCATAGAAGATTTGCACCCTAATGTCTTATGAGCAGATATGAATTACGATTTCATAATTTATGTCTATTCATCACCTTCAAGGAGATCCAGATCTCAAAGACATTAAGCGAGGCACATTTTCATCTCTCCCTCGACAGGGACGTGCAATAAAAGTAAAGAAAAAAAACAGTACACCAGATCACTTGCTAGTTAAACAGAGCACATGTAACCTCTGCATCTCCCCTAATGGTTAATCTCGGGTGGATCTCTGACCTGATTGGTTAAGAGTCTCCGCAGGGCAGGTGAAACCCCACCAATTGCCCACCATGAAACAGTAACACTTTTATCAGCAAAGTAGCAGCTAACAATTATATTACCACAGCCAAAAGCAGTCTCCTATCTCACTGCTAATCAAAACACAGCCCATCTGTTGTTTTGTTGCTCTCAAAATGGATGTTTATCTGAATATGGAAAGTGAGCCTTCTAGCCGATCACACATATCTAGTGGAAATATTATAAACGGCGAGAATGAAGAATGTGAAGAAATTAGATCATGAAAACTGTTCATAATGCTTTCAAAAATGTTTTCACAAGAACACACATACACACACATACCCCTGTGAGCACTTCACATAAACACTCACATACACTCTGGGACACAGACACACACACACACACACTTATACTTTCCCTTAGCTGTGCTTTTGTGTTTTGTCAGAATTAATGAGAAAAGTTCCCTTGCCCTAGGGGTAATTAGTGTCCTTGGAGTTAAATAAGCTAATACTTAGACACCTCTGGCACAAGCAATTATGTTTGTGTATTGAATAATTGATTCAAAGAGGGGGGAAGGGCTGCTAATCAGATCTGAGCATAATGAATTGAATTAATTAACAGGGGAATCCGTGGCTCTCTGGGAAGCGCGTGCATTTATTCAGTAGCAGGAACGCGCGGAGCGCATATATTGGGTGAGAAAGGCAGCGTGAGCATGCTGTTAGGAGTTGTCAGCCTCAGAACTGGATTTCTTGAATATAGTTACAGTTTCGGAGCAAATGAGAACTGGGAGGAACACGTTTCTACTCCGAGAATAGCTTCTTCGCGGCAGCTCAATTTAAACGGGTGTTTAAATTAGATTTGAGTTAGTGTAGTCGTTTTCGCATGGAATGCACCGTGGCGTCTCACTTTAGTTTTAGACATCGTTAATTGCAAGCGTGGATATTAGGCTACTGACGCGCTGCTGCGTACGCGAATACAACTGAGGGGACATCGCTGCATATTATATCCGAAATACATTAAACAATAGAATAACAGACACATACGTTTCTCTACATGGCTTTCCGTCTCTGAAAGGCGGAAAACCACACAGACGAGCCTGCCTGTATAATTAAAGCTTGGGCAGCAACGCGGACGATTATTATTTTTGTTTGTTGCAAAGCAATTTCTTCTCAGAGACGCGAGCGGCGCGCGCAGAAGTGTGCTGGAGCCGAGAGCGGATCGCCTGGAGCCGGACTCCTCGCTCCTCAGGACGATGGTGTTAGACAAGGAAGAGGGTAAGTGTTCGGATGATTGTTAGTGCATTCATTTGCTCCTTACGACTATGAAGAACGCGGGACGGTGAGGAAATGCAGCATTTAGCGTCCATTTTCCCCGCGAACGGCACTTTCATGCTCTAGTTCGTTTGTCATATCCGACGGACGCGTTCGTTCGTCAGGTTTACATGAGGAGGAAAGCGCGTACGCTACTCTAAAACACTTCAGACATTCTTATCTGACTGTACCCGCGTATGAAATATAATATTATCGGTTTAAAAGACGCAGACAGAGCAGAACCAGGGTTGCTATTCACCGCAGTGTCAGTTAACGTTAACGCTCGGGTCAAATCTGTGAAGTTACGGGGAGATTTTTTTTTATCAGCAGCAGCTGCCCTCTCTCACAGGTGAGAGCATTTGAACCTTAACCTTTACTGATAGGTCTAAACGATAACATCTAGATCACCAGTTTAATATAAACGTGTTTAGTTTGTAAATATGTTTGTGTTTTTATAGGCGTATGTGCGATGCACGTCTCTGTATTTACGCTGCACGCTGGTTTCTATGGAAACCGTTTATAAACTTTTCTTTCGGAGAAAGAAAAAGTTTTTTTTGTTGTTGGTGATGCTTAATCCCGTTTTTGTACTGTTTCTTTAACGCCGTTGAGAGAGAAAATCCCTACAAAGTGTCTTTGACCTAAAATGCCTTTCTTGTCATCTTTCAGGGAATATTGTCATCACACACACACGTTTAGATTTAGCCAGGGGCCCTTTCCCCTCTAAAGTAATGGCTTGCATTTCAGACCCATATTTATATTTGAAAATGGATATTTCATATCTCTTTGAGCCAACCATCCTTTCACAAACCCATCTAAAAACCAATAAAGAGATTGCCGTAGAAACATAAATTGGTCTGTTTTGCTCAATCCATGTTGCGCTAATGTACCCAGATTAACTCAGCTGTAAATTGTCTCCTTTGGATGTCTGTCTTGCTAAAAGTTCCCCATATGATTCATGATTCAGATTGCTTTTAAGAGCTATTGGCTAAGCAATATGGTAAACATGAATGGATTGTCGGTACTTATAAATTTGCTGATACATAGCGATTTAGAAAAATGGCCTTCAAGCAAATCATTTTATAATGCAGTTTTGTAGTGATTCTAAAAAAATTATAGACACCAGTGTCTGTGCTGTATTTGGTTTCCATAACTGAACTTTCAAATGGTCTCACTGTAACTCTGAAATCACTGCATCCTGCAATAGAAGAATTATCCTGTTACTTTCTCCCCAACAGGAAAGTAGGATACAAAGTAGTTTTCACTATTTTTACTACACACTAAGCTTGCTTCAGTTTTCTGACCTATATTTCACCCCGAGTTGTTAGGAAGTCTTAAAATATGTACGTTTTTCTATGTGAAATAGTTGGTCATTCATATCTCTGTACTATGCGATGATGTACTAAGCGCTGGAAATTGAAATAGAGCGATGTGGGTCTTGTGTCATAGTTTTGCACGCCCTCGCTATTGTACTACTATTACACAGCCTTCCCAAATTATCAGCCCTTTCACATTTCAGCTTCGCAGGCTTTGTCGTCAGCGGTCCTTGCACTGTATTCGATCCTTGCTGTACTGCTTTCAGGCAATGACACAATACCTTGCTCTTGTACTTTCTTACCACGATTTTGAGAGAGTGTGGAAATGTGTTAAGGTACAGAAGAAGCACAACTCTTTTCATGACTACTTTCATTAAAATAAAGTATATTTATAATGCAATGCCTTTATCACTGCTTAAATACTAAGAATAAGGCAGGCAACATATTTCAGTGTAAGAAGCCACATCTCGCAGAAGGATTTAATTCAAACACTCGACTGACGTTATGAAGTGAGTTTGGAGTAAAAATTTTATTAAATGTGGTATTTTCACATGCTTTCAGATTGAGCAGCATTTACTTCACAGAGCCGTAGTTCATTGAGAAGCTATGCAAACAGTGGTCATTATCGCGAACGACTTCGATTTCAGAATCGCGCAATAATCGTCTGCGAATTATTATTATTTTTATTTTTTTTTTTTGCGCGTATCCTGCTGATTACAGAACCGGCATTACTATCAAAATGCGCATGACAATCGCATTCGATTAATCGTGCAGCCCTACCGAGCAGAGTCACATTCCGGTAGATCTTATGTGATCGACCTAACGTACAGTTTACCAAACCCATTTCTGCCTCTATCCCAAGGCACATGATCACGATCAAACTTGTGCTTTCGCACATCAGTGACTGCAGATGTATATCATTTCCCATCATTTTACTGCAACTCAAAGGGGACCCGAATAAAGACGAAGGTTCTAGAGAGAGCGAGAGTTAAAGGTACAATGCACCTGGCATACGATGCTCACCAGCTCGATCATATTTACTTCCAGTGTTACATGCGAACACTCTTATTAAATCAGCATCCAATGTCTAAACACTGTCAAACATCAAGGGAGCCGGCTAAGGCTCATGTTTCATCCATATGGTCTGTCATGACAGCGTGTTTCTGTGAATCCTTCTCATTTCTCTGTGTAAAGAGTTTTTGGCAAGTTTTTAAATAGTTCCGATGAACATGGGATTTTTGAAAAGCTCCAAGGACATACAGTCCATCACTGAAGCATTGGGAACACAAAAAACCTTTTATAACATCCTCAGACATGCTGCCAGCGAGATGAATTGTCATTTTTAGGCTACCTTTTAAAATGTCTCAGAGCAACCTTATCTTTCACCTTGAGTCCTGAGACGAATGCAGACAGGTGCAGCATTCAGTATAAAAGGAACATGAGCGAGAGAGGCGCAGAAAACTGTGTGTGTGTGTGTGTGTATATAGTAGGATGTTTACTCAAATCAGGTCCAGCCAACTTTAGCTTCATCTTAGAAAGGAAAAATATATAGGCTATAATATTCCACTTTTGCTACAATGTCTGTACAAATGTCTGTCTGTCTTCATTTCAAATTTGTTTCTGCTCTGGAATTCTCTACAATAGTAGCTTCTCCCAGTGGACATGCTCCAAGTAATAGTACATATGCTCTGCTGAAAGAGGGATTTACAGCTACAATATTGATGATTTTACACTAGGTGGTTTTTAATTTACTTTCCTTTGGTCTTTAGACCACATGTTATTCCCTCGTGTCACCTTGTCGCAGCACCTCTCGCTAGCACATCTCGCTGCAAGGGTGAGTTGCTTCGTCTATTGCATTTGTGTGCCATCACTATCTCTTTCCCTCACACACACACTCGGCTTCTCTTGCAGCAGGTCGTCACACTTGGCTCCATTTCATCAGTCCCTCTTCCATTCCTGCATTTATTTGTTTATTTCCCCCCCTCCTCCCTTCATCTTTCGTCTTGTGCGCCAGTTGTCCTGTGAAGCTCGAGGAATTTTACTTTACCACTGACTGCGACCTATAGCGCTAGGTAAAGAATGGAGCGATGACCTACAGCTCTACACATGCACGCAATTTCATGACCAAGTTCTGCTGCTGCACTTTGGAATGTTACTTTTTGGCATGACCTTCTTGTTTTAAAAGGTTCAGTCTTTCAAAAAAAAGTACAGGTGGCCATGCTAATGAAATAAATGACTAGCATACTTTGCTTAAGGTCTCGTCCTCCCTGCCAGCTCTTTCCGTCCACCAGAGACACTTTTATAAACCCCTCATTAACCTTATTACATTCTGTAACTTGATAAAAGCTTTCCTAATGATACCTACACTGATATCCACATTTGGCTCTAATGAAGTTAGAAAGTGCAGCTCGAGGTATCATAGCCGTTCATTAGTGTTGCCTTTATAAAAAAAATAAAACTAATATCGCACCCCTCGCCTTGATGTCTTTATACTGTAAATATCACCCAACTCAAATATGATGAAACGATGGGGAAAAAAATGCCAGACATGGGTTGTAAAAGGTATTTAGACACAAAGAAAAAGCCTTGTTGCGTTGTGAATGTTTGAGGGAGCGTTATGCAGTTATGAATGATTAATGTAGAAATAGAATCTTGTGGCATAATTGTAACCGGGTCTGTTTATGCATGCGAGTTTCCATCTTGTTATACATTGATCTTCCATTATGCCTATTAGTTGGAAGGCCTTTTTTAATCCCTTCTGAAATGCTCCCTAGATACATATTCGCAAGAGTGTGTTTACCGGAGAACTGCAGGCACACACTGATAACCGCTGTGTTGTTTCTTTGGATGGTGTGTTTTGTAGGTACGTGGGTATGTGGGCATGTGTGCACACCTGTGCGGGTACGTGTTTACCGTGTGCATGTATACGCCTGTGTGCAATTGGTTTGCATGTGCAGAATATATTTACCGTATATGTTTAACATGTTTGAATGCACGCACAGCATGTCACAGAGAGCGGTTGAAGTTGTCCTCGTTATAGCTGATGTGCATCTATGTTTTGTAATGGAACCATTGAAGATTACGGAATAGCGGAGTGAAGCGAGATGAATTCTGAAATGAGTAATGATGCACTGTTCAATATATTATTCAATGTGTCATTCCTGGAGCGAGGAAGATACTCAAACTAGTGCTTTAATGTTTTTGGAGATTGTAGCCTCTTGACTCGCCACACACACACTTGTATGGATATGACATTATAGTGTTGTACTTTCAGACTAATACAATAATATTCTGAAAAACTACCGTGTATATACTATAGTGCTGTACTATATACGTGATCACTCTCTCTCTGTACATATATACGTTTTATATACTATATACTTTTATATAAGACAAAAAATGAGTTGGTATTAAAAAACGGGTTTTCCATTTTAATATATTTTAAAATGTAATTTATTCCTGTAGCCGCTGTGTTGTTTCTTTGGATGGTGTGTTTTGTAGGTACGTGGGTATGTGGGCATGTGTGCACACCTGTGCGGGTACGTGTTTACCGTGTGCATGTATACGCCTGTGTGCAATTGGTTTGCATGTGCAGAATATATTTACCGTGTATGTTTAACATGTTTGAATGCACGCACAGCATGTCACAGAGAGCGGTTGAAGTTGTCCTCATTATAGCTGATGTGCATCTATGTTTTGTAATGGAACCATTGAAGATTATGGAATAGCGGAGTGAAGCGAGATGAATTCTGAAATAATTCTGAGTAATGATGCACTGTTCAATATATTATTCAATGTGTCATTCCTGGAGCGAGGAAGATACTCAAACTAGTGCTTTAATGTTTTTGGAGATTGTAGCCTCTTGACTCGCCACACACACACACTTGTATGGATATGACATTATAGTGTTGTACTTTCAGACTAATACAATAATATTCTGAAAAACTACCGTGTATATACTATAGTGCTGTACTATATACGTGATCACTCTCTCTCTGTACATATATACGTTTTATATACTATATACTTTTATATAAGACAAAAAATGAGTTGGTATTAAAAAACGGGTTTTCCATTTTAATATATTTTAAAATGTAATTTATTCCTGTAATGGCAAAGCTGAATATAAAGCAGCCATTACTCCAGTTTTCAGTGTCACATTAAATCATTCTAATACACAGATTTTGTGCTCAAGTTACATTTTTATTTTTATCAATGTTGTAAACATGCTAAATGAAAGAATTAAAAAAAAATCTTACTGACCCCAAACTTTTGAAAGGTAGTATATTGTATGTATTTTAGGTAGCCAAGTAAATTGTGTTAATTTCTATTTTAATACATTCATGCTCATCACTTGATCTTTATATTATTTCTGCTGTTCAAGGAGAAACCAAACCGTTTGTTATTGATATTATAATACCTTTTATTTTTTATTTTTAAATCTAGAAATTCTATTCATCAGTATTTGCAATGCTGACTAGGTCACAGTTATAAATATAGGAAACATGTAGGCCAGAGGGTTTTTCTTTTCTGTTGTGACAACATAATGAAAACTCCCCCCAGCTCAATAAACTTTCCATATATACACCACAAACCGATAATAACAAACCTCATGTAAAGTACTTAAGAAAATAGTTGGTAGAGAGAAATCCAATATAGCCTGTGTAAACGCATTCCATTACATGGATATTAAAATCTATTCCTTTTTTAATAAAAAAGCCACAACATAAGAGAGGATGCTGTTAGATAAAGCATTGGAAGGGGGTGCTGGCAAATGGAAACTCAGTCCACTTAATGAGATACGCTCTGCTGCTGCACTTTGGAATGTTACTTTTTGGTATGACCTTCTTGTTTTAAAAGGTTCAGTCTTTCAAAAAAAAGTACAGGTGGCCATGCTAATGAAATAAATGACTAGCATACTTTGCTTAAGGTCTCGTCCTCCCTGCCAGCTCTTTCCGTCCACCAGAGACACTTTTATAAACTCCTCATTAACCTTATCACATTCTGTAACTTGATAAAAGCTTTCCTAATGATACCTACACTGATATCCACATTTGGCTCTAATGAAGTTAGAAAGTGCAGCTCGAGGTATCATAGCCGTTCATTAGTGTTGCCTTTATAAAAAAAATAAAACTAATATCGCACCCCTCGCCTTGATGTCTTTATACTGTAAATATCACCCAACTCAAATATGATGAAACGATGGGGAAAAAAATGCCAGACATGGGTTGTAAAAGGTATTTAGACACAAAGAAAAAGCCTTGTTGCGTTGTGAATGTTTGAGGGAGCGTTATGCAGTTATGAATGATTAATGTAGAAATAGAATCTTGTGGCATAATTGTAACCGGGTCTGTTTATGCATGCGAGTTTCCATCTTGTTATACATTGATCTTCCATTATGCCTATTAGTTGGAAGGCCTTTTTTAATCCCTTCTGAAATGCTCCCTAGATACATATTCGCAAGAGTGTGTTTACCGGAGAACTGCAGGCACACACTGATAACCGCTGTGTTGTTTCTTTGGATGGTGTGTTTTGTAGGTACGTGGGTATGTGGGCATGTGTGCACACCTGTGCGGGTACGTGTTTACCGTGTGCATGTATACGCCTGTGTGCAATTGGTTTGCATGTGCAGAATATATTTACCGGTGACTGTCTCCCTTGCACGGTTGGAGCTTATAATGGAGCAGCCATTCGATTTAACTCTTGAATTCTCCAGTAACGTCAATAACCTTGGATGGTGTGGTCATTCAGTTATGGTGCTCTTAATGCTGCTATGGAGAAGGTTAGAATAGACTCAAGTTTACTTGAGTGTTGTCATTTAAATGAGGACATTGATGTTATTTAAAGCTAATTACAATGACTAGAAACTAACCCAAACCTTATCCAGAGAGGAAGATTCTGGTCCATAACAGCAATCTAATAATTATTTTCATCTTATGGCCAATAACTAATAAATGGCTGATTTTATACATTTAAAAAAAAACAAAATTAAAACACAAAAACACTAAATAGTTTGTATGCTACAAGTGAATGTATGCATCACTAATAATATTATAATATACAGTATGGAAGGCAAATATTTCTTAATATTCTTAATTTAAAAAATATTTTTACACAAAACAGCTCTGTTATCATTACATAAACAATGATATGTGCTCTTAAAGAGAAAGTGTAGTTCAAGAGAATACTTAAACGGTAAAATGTAATGCATAATCTATTACCATCGCTTTTTTATGGAGCTAGATGATGGAAAAGTAATCTATATCTAAAAATATGCAAAGACTAAGGAAGATAAATTATATTGTTCTGTGCTGATAAATTAAAAAATTTTGCCAGTATTTGTAATTATTGTGCACTGATAAGAATTATGATTGCTTTTTCCCTAATGGAGACATTCCCAAAAGAAGGTCTTGTCATGTTTAATTAAGGTAAAATGTATAGCTAACAAAGTTTACCAACTACACACACAAACTCACAGGCTTGAAATACTATGGTTACGTTTACACATTCGTTTTCATTTTAAAACGCATAACTTTTGCTACGGTTACGCCTGTCGTTTACACTACTCCAGCATTTTTGACCCTGGAAAACGGAGACTTTTAAAAAGGCTGCAGACTCCGTTTTAGTTTGAAAACTCCTGGGTTGCGTTTCAGTGTAAACTGACCAAAACGGAGACTTTTGAAAATGATGGCCTGGCTGCCCACATTCGTTTATCCTTGACGACCGTGTAAACCATAACATCATGCTCATTCTTGTACGCATAGATATGTATAGGTACATTCGACCGCTCCAAGCACGTAGACACGTCCGCCAACTAAATAATAGGGCATCTACCTATACATATACGGGTATACCTGCATGAATGGTCATGTGACTTGCATTTCGTTTGTGTAGTGTGGACTGAGATCGCTCCTGAATCGCAGTGAAAACGTCAGTGTAGATGAGGATCGTTTTCATTTTAAAAAGCCGGTTTAAAATGAAAATGCACTAGTGTAAACTAAGTGTGCCTAAGAATAAGAAAAAAAAATGTCTCTTCTGTAGATAGATTGATGCTTGAAACAAGCTCTGAAGTTATCATTCTCCGATGTCTGGGAAACCGTAACAATTACAGCTTGTCAAATGACTGTTAACGTACTTCCAACACCACAGAATGTTCACCTGATTAAGCCTAGTACAGTAAACCAAAAAGCCTGGGAAAATGAAAGGTAAACTGTTGCAACCCAAACCCTGCTTCATTATTTACCCCATAAGGAGATGGGCATCCGAGAGAGTGGTTGAGTGTCACAGAGGCCCCACACACCAAACAAATACCTCCCGTGGTGGATTTGCATTATTCAGCTCTAAACAGGGCCCAAATGGAGTTGTGCTGCATGGTGTTTCCTCCATTTTCAACCTTGCAGCATGGTTCTGAATGGCACACCTGTCTCCTGGCATATCTTTTGAAATGCTAAATGTGTAGTAATTGCCAGGGAGAGGGGAATTTCATACATCACTCCCTAACCTTGGGAGTGACACAAACTTTAGAAGGCCTACATTTATGCCTAGCCAAATGCATTTTTAATGTTGGCTAAAAAGTGTTGGGGCATCTTTGTGCGACGGATGGCGGAAAGAGGCTCTGACGGTGCTAATGGTTACATTCTTGCCAGGAGTCATGAAGTAGCAGATAAGATTGTCCTCCTTTTTTTCTCAAAGTCTGAAAAGATCTGGAGTGAGAATAGATGGATTTATTCCTTTATTCAGATGCAAATGCAATCTGTGGTAAAAGAGGGGAAAAATGAATTGAGTTCATATATATATATATATGAAGAGTCATTCATCAGCGGGGGATATTGACAATTTATGCCTTCTGGTAGAGTAAATGGGTGGGTAGAGGCTGCCGTCTCCGAACTCCGTCTAAATGAAGACCTAAAACAAACGTGCACTCCAGGCCTACTGTACAGAACAACTTCCAGATGGGTGAAGCTTGACTGGCTGGATGTGAGGTCACACACCTCCCTATTCTTTCTCTATCGAGGGACTGATTGTTTCTCTGAAACTCTTCTAACCCATGAGTCAGGTGTGTTCTCCCTCTCCATTTGCACAAGCTTTTCTGATTCTGGTCTGTCGACAACTCTCCTTCCAGAGCTGTTTTCTCACCATGCTAGCAAGTGAGCGCCAAAGTGTTGGAACAACTTGCCTCTTGCAATAACACTGGCAGTTTTCGCACGTCTCCAAAATAAGCAGTAATGAATTTAATTAGATAGCTGTTGCATATCTCTCTGATACATTTCTTTTAATTAACCCCATGTGAATAAATTAAAATTAATAGGAGAAAAAAGTGTAGAGCAAAAAATAAACCCATGTGAATAAATTAAAATTAATAGGAGAAAGAAAAGTGTAGAGCAAAAAATAAATAACATGCGCGCGTACACACACACACACACACACACACACACACACAAGCTAATGAAGTTATCCGTTAATTGGAATCGCATCTGTTAGCCAAAGCTTTAGCAGGGCACCAGAAGCTAACAATGTGTTTAGTAAGCCTCTCAATCTCCTCATCCTAGAAAAAAAGATAGAAAAAAGGCCTTGGGTTCTAGAAGTGACTACGAGTGTAAGAAATGCACCTCTGACGTGATGGAAATGACAACCAGGGCTTGGAGAAAAGAAACCCCCTGTTTCCAGGCCCTGCTCTACCCAGACTCCCCACTCTGCTGTGCTTGAAGCCGGGCCTGTTATTGCAGGCCTAATGTGGCTGCCTCATTTGGGCCGGATCAGAAGTAATTATGCTTGGGGAAAGTGGCTGCCGACCGCAGGGGTCAGGACACTTGTAACATGTGAAAAGAGCAATTATTCCTGGAGACAAAACCCTCCCTTATCCCAGGCAGTGCCAGGGTCACTGCGAGGGAGCAGCACTGCTCCGTTTCACCGGACCTTATTAGCGGCAGCAGGTTGCTAAAGTTTGCGAAAGTGCATCATATTAATGAACGGCACCTTCGTTCCATCCGCACTGGTCATGCCAATGCCAAAATCTCTCACTTATTTATTTATTTTTTTCTTCATCTTTTTTCCAGTCAAATGTAGTCCTCGTCTAAACTTTT
>NW_015555773.1:138866-139210 GCF_001515605.1 Sinocyclocheilus anshuiensis | reverse complement strand
GCTGTACTGTACTTGTCCCTCTCATTCTGCATCAGTACAAATACGTGCACGCGTTGCGCGTGGTTTGCTTGCTTGAGCGTTTCTGCATTATAAGAGAGGCTTTGGAAAATAAATCACAGCACGTTTCAGATGAAAAAAACGCGACTCCTATTTCTGAAAATATATCGTTTAGCCGATATTATCGGCCGATATGAGCCGATATATATCGGTATAGTCGAATATGCCGCCAATATACTTTTTTTTTTTTTTACAGAACATATAATGCGGATTAAATGCTTCTGAATGGTGTAATTACTTAGTTTGTCCAGCAGAGCGCGCTCCATTGTTTGCTACTGGCGACCCAG
>NW_015555773.1:134430-138717 GCF_001515605.1 Sinocyclocheilus anshuiensis | reverse complement strand
AGAACCCATTATAATCAGTGATGTTGTCTACACTGGATGCAGTAAACTGATGCATCGTTCTATTTATGACGTGCTGACACGAAGTTCAAATGATTTTCAACGGTCGCATTCTGTTGCGGAGCAGACACGGTGTCAGCATAGTTTGTCAGTACAGTCAGTGACGTAGCAGATTGAAAAGTTAGTATCTTTCTGCAGTCCAATATCCCCCTTGCTCTAAACCTTAAATACATCAAAAGGGTACCACATTGATTTGATTTTTTTGATATCCACAAAAATGGAACTTGAAATGAAGGCCTACATAGATACCGGATCCTATCTTTATAATGGAAAGTACATGGTCTGACCGTTTCAAATGCAAAAACGCATCCGTACATATTCGACTGAGATAAGGTCTTTAAAGGGTGGATGGGCGTAAAAGAGGCGGATGACAGGGTGCACACCAATTACTAATAGCGAATGATTTTCTTCCCTCCCTTTTATTTTTGGAGAAATGTTTGACAAGGCAAACGCTGCCTCGTGAAGGGAAAAAACGCATATACTGTTCAGATATGAATCAAGCGGCGGATAGCAGGATATGCTTTTTTGTGACATGGAATGACACAGGAAGGTCAGCAGCACTTGTATCTGTTAAATGGATTGGATTAAGTGGGAGCTGCCTCCTCAGTTTGCGTCTCCGTTTATAATGTTCCCCTTTTTTGTTCTGCAGGACAGAAATGGGGGAAGGGTCTACTATTCCAGGCTGTGCAAAGAATGATGACAGGTGCACTCTTCTGTATAAACCCCAAAATACTACTTTGCTGATGTCAGAGTCAACATTATGCACTTTTATTCAGTCATTTACTCTGTCGTTTCATGTTTAAAATGTGCTGAGGCTATATAGGGCTTCTAAAAGCATATCTCAGCTGGCTCTTTTTTGGAAAACAACGAGGTTTCTCAGGGATGGCAGAAACAAGATGATTAGCTCAGACAGAATACAGCGCTCCTCACATCAGCTAACTCATCCTGGAGGTTGCTCTAGCCTGGTGAGACAGGAAGTGCTAGCTGCCTTAAATCTGGGTTAGAAAACCTGTCACGGTGTGATGGTGTCATTCAGTTACCCACAAACCTGAATTCATCCAGGTAATTACAGAACGGGACTGCTCAAAGGTTTCTTGTTTATGAGCCTGGAGTGGTTTACAACAGAAAGGGTTAAGCTCTCCACAGTTAACTTTTTCTTCAGCCAACGTTGCACGTTGTTAAAAGGTGGGAGGAATGTGGGGGGGTGGTAGCCTAAACCAATTATGTGTGGTTCTCCTGAGGTGGGGGAAACGACCTTTGTGTATAATTAGTTCTCTTATTTAAAGCAAAGATTTTGAATAGAATAACTAATTAGCTGTCATAAAAGGCAAATTAAAGATTTTTGTGCCATCCCTTGGGGAACTGAAGGAGCCTGATTCCCAAACTCGTTTCCTTCTCGTACGCACACTCGCGTACAAACACAGACAAACTTTTTCCTCGCAGACGAGCGCTCTCTCTCCTCATTAAGACTAAAGGCTTTTTACCTTCATTTATACTGAACATTGGTATTTATAGCAAGTTTTGTGATCCTAATGCGGCGGCTTCAAGGGGCCCCTATTGGGGCTGGAGGGGGGACGGGGGAGGAAGCTGGAGGGGGAACACACCGCTAATTGATTGCTCCCATCAGTGGTGCTAGACCAATTAGCTTCCCTCTTTTTCCAGTTCTGATAAAGAAATAAGATGGTTGAATACCACCAGAGCTCTTATTCACATCCAAGTCATAAATTTAACTAACAAGCCCTCACTTTCAGTCTTTCCTGAGTGCTCTCACATTTTACCTCATTTTATAACCGAGGAAATGCTAATTATATTATATTCATAGCACCGCTGATGTGTAGACGGTCCAGAATCACTGAACAAATCTGAATCCAATAAATTAACATGCATCAGAGGGAAAGCTTGAGAATGCGCGCATACCAGGGTTGTGCACCTTTCAGAATTGAATTGAGAATGCGTTTTAAATTCTAATTCAGTTGCCAAATTTGAATCGAGGTAGTAAAAAGGATGCAGAATTGCAATTCAAATTGTAATATAAGGAAGTAGAGTTCAAATGAATTCATATAACTGTAAAGTAAAAGTAAAAAGTAAAGTTTGTCAAGACAATTTTAAATGTTGGAAAGTTTTAATTCTGAATTTTTTCAAACCCTAGCGTGTACTAAACCTCTCTTGGAACTACAGTGTGAGGTTAGTCCAGTTTAGACTTGTGCCGGTATTCGGTAATGTGATATATCACGGTAATGAACAAAGATTCAAAGACAAACTTCTGTAGCAAATGTAGCTATTGCTCATTGTGAATGTTAATGCATTAACTAAGGTTAACTAATGAGGTCTTATTGTAAAGTGATACCTATTGGTCTTTATAGTTCTTTTGCACTTTAATCTGTGTAAAACTTTTAACTTTATACATTTTTCTGTATTGCTTTATTGCATTTAAATGTTCAGTTATTTTTGTTATAAGAAAAAGTTATTAAACCTATTATACTGTATTATGACAGCACTTTTTTTAAACTAAATTTCAATATCGTGATAATACAGCATACCGTGATAAAAGCATTAGCAATTAATCGCAACATGAAAAATTGATACCGGCATATCCCTAGTCCAGTTAGAGGAGGATACACACACAAAAAAAACATTAATATGCTGATAGTTGCATGCGGGGTACCGGATAATGGAGTTCATGCCCACTGGCGTACATTTGTTGATCATGTACAGTAGAGCCATTACCGGACATTAAAGCCGGAGCTGAACAAGAGCTGCTGCCTGTGACCTCTGCCATCAGGATACTCTTAACGGACATCTCGTCTCATACACAAATGCACTAACAATCAGCTAAGCATAAGCATTACATAAACATGACGATACCAGGAAAATATGATTTTAAAGGTATAGTCCACCTAACAACGAAAATCAGTTTGGTCTTTTATGCTCCTGTCCTTCCAAACCTTGCATGACTTTTTTTTTTCTTTTTCTGTCTATACATTGAAAGTCAGTAGGGTCCAAACAGCAATGGACCCAATTGAAGTAAATGGATTTATTTTCCATTATTGGAGTGCTACTTTTTTTTTTTTACAGTGCAGAAGAAACAAAATCATACAGGCTCGGAATGACATGAAAGCCAGTAAACGATGACAGATTTTTAATTTTGTGCTGACTGTCACGTTTAATTCCTCACAAATACCTAAAATCAGCACCTTGTTTTGAATAACACCAATTCTTTGGATCTCTACAGAGAATGTTTTTACACTTTTTCCATTCTGTAAAACTGTAAAAAGGCTAATGCTTGAATAAAAAGCCCTCTGTCCAGATGGGTCTGTCTCCATCCAGGACTGGGGGCTTTTAATGGTTTGACTGTCCGGGGCCCGATACGCTGGCGATTGGTGGGGGTGGGTGGGTGATGGTGTCATGGGGGGCATCACACAAGGCTTTCTGAGAGAAATGTGTTTTGAAAGCAGAGAGGTATGGAGAGAGGGAGAGTGCCGGTTTAGCTGTGCGTTCTATTAGACGGCTCAATAGCTCAGTGTGGGAGAGAGTGTCTTAAGAGCTGTTGTCCTGCGCTTTCAGCTGTGGCAGACCGGTTAGTGCTGGCAGAGGGGTGCCGAGTGCCAGTGTTACCAGCTCTGGCCCAGGGGCGGCTTTTAGTCCACACACATGTCAGACCGCAGATAAACTATTAGTGTTTAGTGCAGTTATTAAATGGACTTTATTTGTCCTTTAGGAGGCTAAAAGGCATGCTTAAAGGGGGGAGGCTGCATGACAACGTGGCAATTTAGCCGGTTTGGTTACTCATTTCTGGTCACGATGCAGCGAGCGCGAGTGTAAAAGGAGATCAGGCTTTAGTGTGTGTGTGTTTGTGTGTGCGTCTATGGAAGGCACTTAGGCCATACCGTATCTCACTGGAAGCTGAGAGCAGCCTTCTTGCGGTCAACAGTGTTCTAAAAGGTTAATGTTGATCTATACCAAACAAAGCCCTTGGGAGGCATTTAGCATGGCCAACAGTTCTCATACTGATGAAATAGGGCCATGGCTAATCTTCCAAACAACATAAATACCTCTTGTCAGCTATCTAAATAGAGACGAACCTGGGGCATCCCATCATAGAGATGCATTCAAGCCCCCATTAAACGGGTGTGTGTCACTCGCCAAAAATAACATCTGTTCTTTTGAGCGGGGGCAGCAACAAATGAGGCAGCGAGCAGAGTCCAAAGTGACCCGCATGTCTATCTGTGC
>NW_015555773.1:132705-134382 GCF_001515605.1 Sinocyclocheilus anshuiensis | reverse complement strand
GTGTGTGTATGTGTGTGTATATATATATATGTGTGTGTGTATATATATATGTGTGTATGTGTATATATATATGTGTGTGTGTGTGTGTATATATATAAAATTTACTAAAAATTACTAACAATATTTTTTGAAACAAAAATCTAGAAAAAATTATGTTGGGGATTGACCCACTTGAGCAGCGTGAGCTGAAGCTGGACAGTGAATGCACTTTGCTAAAGCAAACAGAAGCACTTTTTTAAGTTAATTAACTCCAAAACACACAATATACATATTAGGGATGTGCATCTCATGACTCCGGCCTATACGATACCCATCTCGATGCATAGCCAACGATACGATACATTAAAGATACATATGAAGCAGCTACCGATGTGATACGATTCACCCCTATTACGATGCAGTGCGTTCCGTTTTCGATTCGATTCAACACAATGCAATTCGATGCAATATGATGCAATGGAGAAAATATGATCACTTCATGACTCAAGGCCTGTTTCATAAAACAAGTTAACTAAATAAGCCAGGCTTATTTCAGTTAGTCTGATTGTCAAACGATTTGGTTCCATAAAGCAAATTTAACATAGGCCTAGATCAAGCTTAAGCCACTGTGGCAACTTATGTTGGGAAACTAACCTGGTCTAAAGCAGGCTAACTGTCCAGCTAAGCTAAGCTCCTCTACTGACCAATAGGAACATAATGATATTACCACTGTCTCAGTTTATACTATTACTATTACTATTAAAAATACACTTTATATGTAGGTTTAAAATTCTACAAAAGACACATTTAATGTCCAAAAACAAATTTTTTAGCAAGATTTATATTTTACTCAGAATTATTGTGCTCCTATTTGATTGCGCTCCGTCTGTTTAGGGTGCATGCGCGCAGATGCGCTCTTTGCTCTCGCGTGCCTCGCCCACTCCTGACAGCAAAATGGATGTTTGCATGACTTTGTAACATTTACAGATGAAAAATATACTTGTGACATGTCAGTTATGCACTGAGGAAAACACAACGTCTCAAACGCATTAAACAGCACAAATATATTCGCTGTTTGCCATGGTGGATCGATTTGATCCATGATCAACATTAAGGGCTGCTTAAGAATAATGATTTGATAGGTTATTTCAAGTCAGGTTTTGGACTTTTATGCGTCTTTTATGAAACAGGAGGCTTAGTGAAGAGGGAGAGCACTGGAGAAATAGCAAACGATGAAGAAGTGGGAAAGACAGCATTGAGTTTCTGAGAGAGAGAAGCCAGGCTGAGAGGGCTCTAAGGGAAAGGAATTGGAAGTGATACAGGCTGAAGAGCACGCAAAGGCAGCAGAACAAACACAACAGCAGATGAGTGAAATGATACAACTAATGCAACAGCAGCAGCAGCAAGTGCAGGCAGTGCAGACTATCCTGCTTCAGCAACGGCAAAAACAAGGGCAAGCATTACTTGGCCTCATTGAATGTATGTTAAAGAAACAGTTTCTTTTAGTCTTTTGTCATTTTAAAACATTTATTTCTTTGTGATTTCATTCATTAAACATTTCAATGTATAAATGCTCTTTTAAATAATAAAATAATATAATATTAAAATATAAAATCTGTTATAATAAAATGTCACATTTTAAAGGGGTCATATGATGCTTTTTTAAAGATCATTATTTTGTGTATTTGGTGTAACAGA
>NW_015555773.1:106371-132190 GCF_001515605.1 Sinocyclocheilus anshuiensis | reverse complement strand
CCGATGCACACTTTTTAAACCGATGCATCGCATCGTTAACTTTTTATGCCGATGCACGGAGAGAATCGGGGAATCTTCCCATCCCTAATACATATGAGATTAACTAGATATGCACAAAATGGCGCAAATACAAAAATAAGAAACTCTGGCTTGCACATAACTCATATTGTGACTGTAAATATTATAAAGCATAAAGAACACTGTAGACAATATAATGTTATTTCAGGAACTCAAGATTTTCACATAAATTACAGTTTTTACATGAGTTTGTTAAATGTTGAAATAATAAACTCATAAAATGTTTGAATATTTGGATTCATATTGCACTGTAGTCAACTAAATTATAAATGGAAATAAAATGTATTGTTTTTTTTGTCATGTAATGAACACGACAAGACAAAATACTGATTTTGCGGCAACCACATGTGACGACCCCGGGCTGGACTCTGCTTCATCCACGGTGAAAGCCGATCCGGCAGTTGACAGTGCGAAGTTGATGTTTTTCCTCCGCAACCAGCACGGATCAGCTCCAGGCATGAGGAAGCGGATATCGTCCTCTTTTGGAAGGCCAAACGAGCTTGTAAATTGAAAATTGAAATCGTGTCATATGACCCCTTTAAGCAACTTAATTAATTATAATTGGTTTATAAACATTATTTTAAAAATGATGCACTTTTTTCACAGATAATCATGTTATCTTATGCTTTGAATAGACATGCATTAGTAATATTTTGCTCGATGCGCTCTCTTGTGGCCTCAGAAGAGAAGCCAAAAGCTATTCTTCACCATAACTGAAATTATGCATTTTAAATTCGAATATAGGTTTTACTAACTAATAGGTTCACCAATGCATGTGTGGTAATGATAAAATGATTGGGGAAAAAATCTAAATAAGCCACAAATGCGTGGCAATTACTTTTTTTGTTTGCTAGAGAATGAAAGCAGAGAATGGTGGAGGGAGAAACGGTATAAAAACAAGCTTCCTGCTGCCGCTGTACTGGCTCTGATGTCCTAATGAAATCTAGCCCACTCATCTGCTCTTCAGCCTGTGACAAATATGTGCTACTTGCCTGGAGATGCTGGATATGAATTCTATTAAGGAACAAATTAAGAAGTATCCCTCTCCGTGCTGACAGTGCGAGGAAGCATCGTTTCGTTCGCTTTAAACGCGAGTGATTGAGACTCCACGCAGGGCTTCCCACCTAAACTTCACCTCCAGCGCACCACTGGAAAATCAGCCCGCTCGCCTTCAGTAATGAAGCTGAAATCTCCCCCAGAATTAGCCTCCCATACAGGGAGGCACTTCATTAAAGACAGGCGGGCGGATCAAACACATTTCTTTTATTTTCGGCTGGGTTTTTGGAGCCCTGCCATGCGCACATTAATTATGAGCTGCGCTCCTTCTGCGTTTTGTCCTTCTGGGAAGACGAATTCTTATCGTGTGGAGAATTTTTACCGGTATATCGCAAACGATAAGATATCGCCCATCCCTACTGAACACACAATACAGTGACCCCTGTCTGTAAAACACGACAGTGGGGTCCAAAAAAAGTCAATTATATATTTATGTGTATTCTGTGTGTTTATTTGTATTCTATACATATTGATGTTTAATACTAAAGTAAAATTATTATTATTATTATTATTATTATTATTATTTAAAACAGATAATGGAAAAATAGATGCATAGTAAATAACAATAATAGTAATTATTATTATTATTATATACATATGACATTTTTAATAATAAAATAAAATACATAATAATCCTAATTATTATAATTATTGAATGGACAGAACAATTAGATATATAGTAAATATAATAATAATAGTATAAATAATTATATATTTATTTATACTTTTATTATTATTATTATTATTATTATTGTTGTTTAATAAGAATGTTTGTGTTTGTGTCCAGATATTAATCAAATAATTTAAATAGGGGGAAAAACATCCTAGCTCTTCAATGTGGTCTCACACTTTTGAACCCCACTGTATTTAGAACTTTGCAAATTCACATGTACAGTATTGAACCACAGTCTCTTTGAACGCAAGTAAAGGACTAGAACAGCTGAAGTCTAATCACAGAGAGACATTAAAGGGAAGGAAGCTGATGCCGGCTTCAGAGGAGTTATGAAGAAACACCAGAAGAGAAACACCTGTCTACACAGAGCCACAAGGAATCATAGAGAACAATGAGCAAAAGCTTTCAGCTTTAATACTAAAGTTTAGTTAAACACAAACAAGATTATGAAGGCAAAAGCTCTGTTCTCTTTTCCTTTATTGTCTTGTAAATTTTTTCCCTCCAGTTCGGTGGAATCGGCGCGCAGGGGACTTTGAGATTTTTAGTTTGCCGAGGCTATGGTAACATTAAAGGAATGCTACATTGAGTTGAGAGCTCATTAATCTTCACAGTATCACAGTATCTGTTATTGATTAGATTGCATTGTTTTCAAGAAAACAGTTTAAAAAGTTAAGCTTGTAATGACAACTCGTATAGCAAAAATGATGCACAATAGACGTTTTAGGCCTGGACGTTCTTGAGCACATTTTGCTTGGAATAACACATTAAATGGCCTTGCTGATAAAATGGTTAGTTTCATTTTATCTTGAATTATATTGCCTGAAAATCCAAGCCATTGTATTTCAAAGTTTGCTGGTGACCTTCCAAATGAGTTTCTGTAACCTCCTAATCCACTTAAATTAACCACCAGTAAAGACTCCATTTTAAGCTGGGCCATCATAGTGCCGCAAAAACCTACAATTAAACCACCGCAGATTTCTTTGCAGAAGCCCAGTTATCTGTCACTCTGAGTGTGTGTGTGTGTGTGTGTGTGTATGTATGTATGAGGAGTCCCTTCTCTTTTAAGAAGACTCCTCTGCTCTTAAACCATCAAGAGGTCCCTGAATTTTCACAAGTCAGTAACAACCCTCTCAAACTGCCATCCCTGTGCTTTCTGTGACCTGATTTAGAAAAGGGTAAATGGGTCTTGTGATGTGATCTGTAACACCTTCTACTGTGCAACATGATGGACGTGAGCCATAAGAAATTGTTCGGGATCCCCAGGGACTCCGACCACCTTTTCAGAAGCGAGCCAGGATAACACAACATTGAACTCCCAACTCCAGTTACTTGCTCCAGCATTAAGGCATGACATTTGAAATGTGTTCGACCACAATCTGTCCGCAATTCCCTTTTAGAGAGCATGCTCCTTCAGACAGACACCTTAATCCTTCCTTCTGCCTCTGACCATGTATGAGTGTCTGCGAACGTTAGGATTATGTGGCCCGCCATCTGAGAACTTTCCAAGATTGAAGAATGACTGGTAGATACATCTCAGCCAACTACTGTAAACTGGCATTCTTGCTGTTAATGGTTGTCCTGTCAAATGCTGTGGCAAATGATTTGGCATCGTCTCTTAAATATGCTGCCAAAGGCCCTCGTGAAAAAAAAATAATTCTTGGACGGATCTATCTTTGTTAAAATGGTGATTTTACTAAGCATGAAATACCAATAGATAGGGCTGTGTAAAAATATAGATTTTCTAATTAATCAAATCATTTTAATGATTCAGCTTCAGCACCACAGTAAAATAAATAATTTCTTGTTCAGAGTCTGAATTGAATGTGATGCAATAAATACAGCAAAATAATGGCAAAGTCTTTCTATTGAATTCTATTCAATCAGTGTAGTCCAATTCATGACTCTGAGTCTGTGCTTTTTAGTGAATCTAAACCATACAGCACAATAACCAGTAGGGCTGGGTATCGTTCAAAATTTTTCGATACCGATACCTTGACTTCGATACTGGTTCCTGAACGATTCTTTTTTCGATACCAATTTTATGAAATCAATTTTAACAAGATTACATTATCTACATAAAAAAACCTTGGTTTTATTTTTCAGCTTGTTGATGTTTATACAAACTGAAAGACTCATCTCCTGAGCTACTGCACAAAGAAACAAAATGTATCCAACACAAATCAGTGCAAAATAGTTTTAATAAAGCTCAAATAGTCTTCAATTTACACATCTGTTAGGCTACATTTACACTAGTTGGTGTTCGTTTTAAAACGTATAGCTCAGACAGAATCATGATTTCTATTTATTTTCCCACTGATTTACTGATGAGCATTAGCAGCTTCCAGCTCTGTCTGCTTGTGTTCTGTCTTCCATGATCGCTGCTCAGAGTCAGAGGTAATAACATATTTAATTTCAGCAACATTACATGGCCAAAACACACATTAGACTGCAATCGGAAGTTATTACAAACACTCGATGGTGGTCTAAAGTGAGTTTTGAGTAAAAGCGGAATATAAATCTTATTTATTGTCTTATGTAGCATGATGCTACAGTTTGCATGAATGGTCACATAACATGCGCTTTCGGTCGTGTAACGTTAGTTTGAACGGACATCTGCATATGTTCGGAACTCCACGCAGCTCCCGCGCTACTCTCCATTGGAAATGAATGACCGGTCTGTCGTTTGTCGGAGATAGTGGAAAGCCGGCTTGAAACGCAGTGGAAACGCCAGTATGACGAGGATCGTTTTCATTTTAAAACATAAACGCACCAGTGTAAATGTAGCATTACATCTATGGGGGCTGGGACGCATTCACACTACAGCCTGATGCTGATGAGATTAACCCCTTAGGTATTGAAATTTGGTACCGAACGACGAGACGTTTTTCGATACTGGATGGTATCGAGGCAATTCGGTCGGTGCCTAGAAAGTATCGAACTCGATACCCAGGCCTAATAACCAGTCTAGCCTGGTTTCTGAAACAAATGACTCCTATTAGCCAGTTCTTTTACTGAATAAAAAGCATACAGCATACTTAGTGTAGTCTGACTCACAAACAAATAAGTCTTATGAGTCAGTTCTTTTACTGTTTACTAAAAATACTGCATGAATAGTGTAGTCTGATTCATGAACAAATGACTCTTATGAGTCGGTTCATTTTACTGAATCAAAACAACTTGACTCTTATAAGATAGTTCTTTAAATGAACAGTTCAAAAAGTCAAGTTAGCGGTTTGAATAATTTTGTTGGAATAATGCTCAATTTATTACACACCTGAATAATTTGAATAATTTATAACATTAGCCAAGTGAGAATTTCTGCTGTGTATATATAACTAAAATATACCAAAATGAATCAAATGAAAATTAAATCAAGAGCTTGTGAATCAATATTGAAGAAATGTGCATTGATACCCAGCCTTACCAATAAAAAATGTAATACAATAGTGTTCTTTATATAATGATACACTATAAATACTGACAACATACTGGACAGCTGAGCAGTTTGTAAATACACTTACTATGATTACTAATCCAATTCTATGTGTGATTTGTAACGGATACTAATTTAAAGTTTAACTGTAAAATGTGAAGTATAAGTTGTATTTGCAATTATGAGTTAGTTTCTCACAGATTCTGTGCTGACCTTGGAACAAAGCTGCACTTGAACCATTATTTTAATAAGCTGAACTCTTTTGTGAGGCCACATAGCGCTGGGGTTGCACGGCCTCCTCAGAGTGTCAGAGTTCCACATAAACACATTTTACTGGAGCAGTAACCCGATCTAACAATGGCTCTTTTTAACACCTCGCCTATCTGATATAACAACATGCCCTCTCCCACCATAAGACTCCTCTCCGCTCAGGTCTGTTGCTCTAATTAACAGCAGGGTCTGCTGGATAGATGCTGGTGGTGACGCAGGGCGAGCAGTCGAGAGAGACTAATATGGACTCGCCGCAACTTTGTTCAGTTTCCCTCTCTCTCCAACCGAGTCCTCCACTTTAGAGGGGTGTTTAGCATACCACCGCATCCTGATCCTGCCTTATTTTTCCCCTTTTCCTCCCGTTCTTCTCCATTTGCTCTTCCTGTGTGCATAGCATCCCTGTTCTGCCAAACGTATATATCTATATCTCCGACTCTGAATCTCCAAATTAAACATTGGAGCAAGGGCTTTGAAAATGAAAATGTAAATCTGACGGCGGATGTAGTGGAGGAAAGCGATCTGCCTCAATGCCTTGTTCTGTTTGTGACCTTGGTGGTTTGCGTCCCATCTAATAAGCTTAAACAAACAGCGCAGAAATGCGAGTTCTGTGTCCCTTTCCGTGCTCCAGTGAGCATCTACTTACCTCTCCAAGGTTACGCACCTCACAACACTCCCTCTACATCTCACTCTGCTTTTAACAGGTCACAGAGAAATAAGGAGAATGAGAGGAGAGGTACGGAGTATAGAGGCAGTATCCTTGCGAGGGGAATCTTTTGAACTTTTGACTACATTGTAGTATTTAGCCTCTTGTGTAAAATCCAGCTGGCTTTGGTCTGAGCAAAGTCTCATTAGTTACTCTGGATTTAAAAGAGAGAGAGAGAAAAAAACTGAGCAGTTCAATTGCTTGCCTCAGACCTGTTTTCATTGCTTTTGCAGTGTGCTAGGCAAAAACTCTTTGAAGAAGGGGATTAGAACCATGTGATAATTTTAATTAGATCATTAGCTAAGAATTAACATCTAGGTTTGTACCCTCATTAACAAAAAATACCTAATGTGTGCCAAGCTGGATTCACGTATCGCATTAGATGTCCAATGTGTTTTTTTGGTTTTTTTCCCTCCCACTTCTTCGGTTGTTTTCTTTCCTTTTTTCGGTTTGTTGCATGATTTCATAAAGGCTAAGAAAGGTATAAGTGAGTAAATCTGCTTTTTGTGTTTTCTCGCACAGGCTCTTTGGTACAACAGGGAACTGTGCAGCCTGCAGTAAACTGATCCCAGCCTTTGAAATGGTGATGAGGGCCAGAGATAATGTTTACCATTTGGACTGTTTTGCCTGTCAGCTTTGTAATCAGAGGTAAGGAGAGAAAGAGATCACAACAAGCCTGCAAGATTATTTCTTTCTATATAGAAATGCAGAAGAACCTATTAGCTCACACAAAAAAACACTCAATGAATTCTAGCATTGTGACTTTACACACTCCGATTGGCCCATACCGTTTTAGTCTTAAACCTACCAGTTTTGTCCAGGTTTGTATTTGTGACCAGAAGTGGGATTATAAGCTTCAGTTGAGTCAAATTAACCAGCGTTTCAGTGGCAATAGCGTTGGCAGACCAATACCAAGCCTGATCATACTGTGAACGCCTTATTGAACACAGTGAGCCAGAACGCTCCTACTCAATACACAGCCAAGCCGAGCACGTCACCGCTATGTGTCTCGCCAAGGGAATTAAGCGGCCGGACGAATTAACTTTTCCAGGATCATCCTTCCAAACATTCCTGGGGAGCAAAGGAGTGTGACAGTGTCTTAAATGCTCTAGTGTGTGACCCACTTCTAAAAAATACTTTTGTGTCATTCTCAAAAGCCGCCACATGCACACGCTAAACTCATTGAATACAGTAAATACAAACCAGCTCAAACTCCAATTTACAACTGATGCCGCAAAAAAAAACTTTTTTCAGCAATGTCGTGCCGTAACTGACTACGGCCTCTTCTAAAGAATCTACATGCAGCAATCAAATAAAATAAAGCATCTGGTAGGAAATGGGAATAAATAGTCAAGTGGTATATTTGGTGAACACCAGGTGTTTAATAAAGTTTGGTGAGTGAAGCCTTGCTGCTGATGGACGGTGCACAACCCTGGTTCTCCCGTGCTCTACTCTATTCCTTTGCCAACACAGCACATTGGTGTGGCAATGATTGAGCAGTTCAATTGCTTGCCTCAGACCTGTTTTCATTGCTTTTGCAGTGTGCTAGGCAAAAACTCTTTGAAGAAGGGGATTAGAACCATGTGATAATTTTAATTAGATCATTAGCTAAGAATTAACATCTAGGTTTGTACCCTCATTAACAAAAAATACCTAATGTGTGCCAAGCTGGATTCACGTATCGCATTAGATGTCCAATGTGTTTTTTTGGTTTTTTTCCCTCCCACTTCTTCGGTTGTTTTCTTTCCTTTTTTCGGTTTGTTGCATGATTTCATAAAGGCTAAGAAAGGTATAAGTGAGTAAATCTGCTTTTTGTGTTTTCTCGCACAGGCTCTTTGGTACAACAGGGAACTGTGCAGCCTGCAGTAAACTG
The DNA here is from genome assembly GCF_001515605.1 of Sinocyclocheilus anshuiensis. Taxonomy (NCBI): domain Eukaryota; kingdom Metazoa; phylum Chordata; class Actinopteri; order Cypriniformes; family Cyprinidae; genus Sinocyclocheilus; species Sinocyclocheilus anshuiensis. Next base: position 124,104 of record NW_015555773.1, on the reverse strand, counting down.
ATCCCAGCCTTTGAAATGGTGATGAGGGCCAGAGATAATGTTTACCATTTGGACTGTTTTGCCTGTCAGCTTTGTAACCAGAGGTAAGGAGAGAAAGAGATCACAACAAGCCTGCAAGATTGTCTTTCTTTCTATGTAGAAATGCAGAAGAACCTATTAGCTCACACACAAATCGCTCAATGACTTCTAGCATTGTGACTTTACACACTCCGATTGGCCCATAGCCTTTTCTCCTAGGGATGCACCGAAACAAAAATTCTTGGCCGAAGCCAAAGGCAAGACAAAATGAAACACTGTGCCGAATACCGAACACGGTTTTTCACGTTTTACCCCCATGTATTTTGCTAATTTGTTTCACCATGACATAAATTAAATAGCCAAAATATGCTTTTGTTACTGTTTTGATTTTCAAAGAAGAAAATCAATTACAAAACAACAGTTTAAGAATATTTATCGCTGAACATTTTTTAACATTCTAGCAGACATATTACCAACAAAGCACAATTTAACTTAAAATTAATAAGTTAGTAAAATAACAGTATTTTTGGCCGTTTTTGAGACCCCCTTCTTAAATCAGGCATGTGATTGGCTAAAGACAAAAATGAAAGAAAACTGAACACTGAGCAGCAAATCAGCATATTAGAATGATTTCCGAAAGGTCCTGTGACACTGAAGACTGGAGTAATGCTGCTGAAAATACAGCTTTGATCACAGGAACAAATGACATTTTACTATATAATCACATAAAAAATAGTTAATTAAAATGGTAATAATATTTCACAATATTACTGTTTTTGTATTTTTACTGTACAAATAAATGCAACCTTGCAGAGTAGAAACGTTATTTAAAACATTAGGAAATATGACAGATCCGCTTTGGACTTTGAACCCTGGCTAACAAGCAGATAGCTCCGCGAGCTCATGCAACGCTGTTATACAAGCAATTTGTGCGTGTATTAGAAAACGTAACGTTCTGCAGTTTATTTACTAATTGTTTAAGGCCATTTCGCGATTTCAATTATCATACAGTAACCGGCAATAACCACCCCTTCCTCTTCTCATCGAAGACATGCGAAGCAGTGCTAAACAGTCTTTTGCTATCAGTGCTTGTAATGATTTTTGTGTCTTTCTCGGACAGTTTTGAATGCTTCCGCACTGCCGACATGTGTGCTACATTATAAAGAGTGCGTGTGTCTCACTCAACGCTGGTTGCCATTTGATCGCGTCACCAAAAATACAATTTATTCAGTCTTTTTGCTTGTTCCCAAACACCGAAAGAGCTTTTTTTGCTATTTTCGGCCGAATAATTTCAGTTGCCGAACATTCAGTGCATCCCTACCTTCTACTCTGCGTTTTCATCTCAAACCTATAAGTTTTGTCCTGGTTTGTATTTTTGACCAGAAGTGGGATTATAAGCTTGTGTTGAGTGAAATTAACCAGCGCTTCAGTGGCGGTACCGTTGGCACACCAATACCAAGCCTGATCAAAATGTGAACACCTTATTGAACACAGTCAGCCAGAAAGCTCCTGCTCAATACACAACCAAGCCAAGCACGTCACCGCTATGTGTCTCGCCGAGGGAATTAAGCAGCCGGACGAATTAACTTTTCAAGGATCATCCTTCCAAACATTCCTGGGGAGCAAAGGAGTGTGACAGTGTCTTAAATGCTCTAGTGTGTGACCCACTTCTAAAAAAAAGACTTTTGTGTCATTCTCGAAAGCTGCCGCATGCACACGCTAAACTCATTGAATGCTACAGTAAATACAAACAAGCTCAAACTCCAATTTAGAACTGATGCCGCAAAAAAAAAAAAAATACGGCCTCCTTTAAGGAATCTAAATGCAGCAATCAAACAAAATAAAGCATCTGGTAGGAAACAGGAATAAATAGTCAAATGGCATATTTGGTGAGCACCAGGTGTGTAATAAAGTTTGGTGAGTGAAGCCTCGCTGCTGACGGATGGCACACAAGCCTGGTTCTCCTGTGCTCCGCTCTATTCCTTTGCCAACACAGCACATTGGCGTGGCAGTGATTGATAAGAGAAAACATCATTGGCAATGCTTTCATCATGGACGCACTATTGTCCATACGACATTCATGGCTTTCATATGCAAACTCGTCAGTGTACAAATGCAGTGCACACATGGAATGTTTTTCTCTTTAATTGGCATGAAATTTCATGGGAAGTTTTTATAGGCTAACAATTTATACTTTGGCAAGGAGCCCCAACATAGGGGAAAAAAAGCTCAGTGGTGGGGTTTCCTTGGAAACTGGTGCAGTTTTTTTTGGCCAATGAAAAAAATAGTGGCATGCTTTCATTAGGTGCCAATCCTGTCCTGCTTTGAAAAATGTTGTTGGTTTTGAAAACATTTAGTTAAAGCTGTACCTTATTGCCACATAACAAGAGGCTTTGAGACCGTCATAGAAACCGTAGCATTCCTGATGCCTGTGATGACGAAGACTACACTGCATGTTCATTTACACTGATGCAATGATTTTTCCTAAACCAAAAAATTTGAATTGATTTGTGTGTATTTAATTATATATATTATAAAACCTCATATTTATTATGTATTTTTATGTCTTTTAATATTGTAAAAATATCTTACACTTTCATAGTGTGAAAGTGTAAAGTGTATATCAGGGCTGTAGGCCATCCTGCATTGAATTGAAAATACCTTTTAAATTAAAATTTTGAATTTCTATATTTTAAAGCATAAAAAAGCACATTTAAAATATAAAAAAGCATATTTAAAATAAAACACTTTAAATGATTATTATTATAAAATTTGAATGACAAGTCAGTAAATTCCTCTTCCTGCAATTTAGCTTTCTGTGATGTGCGGCCAATTCAAAATCAATTAAAACAATTCTTCAATTCTGAATTTTGTCCAACTGTCCATAGTGTTTCAGTGGAAAGCGGAAAGGCTCCTGAATATCTCTGTGAACTTTTAAACCCAAATTCATCTGTTAGATTGCTGAGGTCTTCTGAGCAAAGAGTGTTGATGGTCCCGAGATCTAGATTAAAGTTGAGGGGTGACCGTGCCTTTTCAAATTGCTGGGCCTAAACTATGGAATAGGGTTGTAACGATATACCGGTATGACGGTTTATCACGGTTTGAACGTGCACTGTTATCATACCGTAAGCATTTGCATATCTACTTTTTTTTTTAATAATTAAAAAAAAAACTCAACTGCGCACATGCAACTTATTTCCGCTCTGCTGCTTCACTCTGCATTCACTTGGCTGCTTACACGCACGTGCAGCAGAGAAAATGACAGAGACGGAGATAATATCTAATCTCAATCCCCACCGAAAAAAAGTTAATATCTGCAGTATGGGAATACTTCGGATATTAAAAAAAATAAAACGTGGGGTTGTCCTTGAGGACGGATCCAATTTGCAAAAAATGTGGACGCAAAGTGGCTGCAAAAGCAGGCAATACATCCAACATCTTCGCTCATATTCGCGGACACCATCCCTCCGTGCAGATGAAGGTGTGTCGCATTAACGAGTTATAAGTTAAGGCCGTATGATTTCCGTGAAGCAGAGGGAATCCCGGTGCAGTCATGAACATGGAATTTACAGTATAATGAGGATGTCACGTAAAAGGCGCAATCGGATGGATGGATAAGTCAAAAGTAGTTATGATATATGTCTGTGAATATTAAAGTGCAAAGAGACTGCTATATAAATAATCTGCTTGTTTCTGCATTCTCTGAGTGGCGCCGTTTGATCTAACGTACTGCATACTGAAGTACGCATACATAAATGGTGTTTTCAGCATCTATGTTACATAAACATGAACATCAGCAGAACTGCTCTGAGAGAAAACGTAAATTAAACATTTCCTAGTTTTATTTGAGAAAAACCATTGTCAAATACACTCTGAAACTCAAAGGTCCGCTACAACCCGTCAAAATAAAAATTCGATTTAATTTGAAATTATGACAGAAATATAGTAGTATTATACAATGTGCTTCAAAGTTATAATAACAACAATAATAATAATATTCTTTATAATAAAATAATTTATTTAAACATTGTTTTCAAGGAATATGATGCTTGCCCATGTTTTAACTTTGCCAAAAATAAAAGTTGTAAATTTTCATTTAATAACATTTTAAAACATTAATTACAATGTTAAAGTGTGACATACTGTAGATATACATAAGGTGAACAGCTTTATTTTTTTGTATTTATTTATTTTTTCAGAAGGGAGACTTCAATAATTTCATTAAAATGGTTTCAAGTTTGTTGTAATAAAGGATTTGTTCACTCAAATAACTTGTTCTTGTTCTTTTAAGAGTCATTGTTAATGATAAGAATTATTGTTTAATATATACCGTGATATTTTCTGAGACGATTATCATACCGTTACAACCCTACTATGGAATAGTCTTCCAGTCTCCCTCCGATTAGTCTCTTCAGAATCTGAATTTAAATCCAAGTTAAAAACTTCCCTTTTTTCCAAGGCGGTCCTTAGAGTATAAGGATCTGTCACCTATCAGTGTTTATCGGTGTGATTTTCTCCTCTTTAGTGCATTGCGGTCAAAACTGTTTATATTTGTCTTTTTAGCAAGGTTTGTACAGCACAGTGGTCAACTACTGTTGTTTTTATTGTGCTTTATAAATACATTTTGATTTGATTTGATTTAAAGGTCTGTTCAAGCCTGACAAAATACAAATATTCACCTAAACTATTGAATCTGATACCAAATTGTCAATATTTCCTGAAATACCTGAATGGTAATTTGTTATACAGATTATAAATTAAACGACAACCTAGTCACAGAATAAATAAAAAAACTCAAAGTACACTAATGCAGACTTTGTGTGAAGGAGTTTGTTTTAAAAGCTGTTGCTGCCTCTGTTGTGGACTTGGTGTGAATAGGCCAAATAAATGTGTACGTTAACCTATGTGTTTGTTGTTGTTGTTTTCTGCAGGTTTTGTGTGGGCGACAAGTTTTTCCTAAAAAACAACATGATTCTGTGTCAGATGGACTATGAGGAGGGGCAGCTCAACGGGAGCTTTGAGACACAAGTTCAATAGCCAATCAAACGACGGCAGCGGCAGCTCTCGGTCCACACACACAAACACACGCTTATGTGCGATGGATGTTCTGCTGCACTCAGAGAGAAGAGCATCTGTCTGCTTGCCTGCAATACTTTTTACAGTAAAAGCCCTATTGGTCCGTGAGGACTCTATTGTAAATGTACTACTTTTTGGCCCTTCCTGTCCCCAACACTGAGCAGTTACACGTTTTGATGTACAGTTGTGCCTGCTTAGCTGAGCACTGTATTGCCTGTATGGTTTTTGTGATGTTTTTCTGTTTTGGTCTCTAACTTTTTCTCTCTCTCTCTCTCTCTCTCTCACACACACACACACTTGCTCTATTTCTCTTGTTCTTCTAATGCTTCTCTGAGGGTATGTACAGTCTGTTTTCTGTATATATAAACTGGAACATTTATTTTATGAAACTGTAATGCAATTTTATTACCAGTGTGAATTAAAAAGATTCTTAAATGTTCATAGTTGAGTTTGTTTTCTGATCCCAAAGCCAAAGTTTGAAGAGGCTGGCCCATGTATCAACAAATGTAATTATTGAACTCTCTTAAAATGGCTAAAGCTTCAAAAACATTTATCAGACAACTACAAAGAAATAATAAATGATGACAATTTTATATACAGAATGACATAATGAAACCGCATATTTTAATTGTTGATGGACTAAGACAAGTTGTTTTCAGATGAATTAAATACGGTCTTCTTTCGAATAAAGCAAATGAATTCAAAAACTCCAAAGTTGTTGTTGTTGTCATAATAACATTGAGTACCACAACAGATCTGTGAGGTCTGCACCTGCTGAGTGTCTGCTTCTGAGTTTTGTCTTCCAGCAATTTTCCTATGTATTCAAACACTCACTTAATGAATTCTTATCCTTACTTTTGGTGATTCAAGTCTTGAGTTCATGTCTGACATGCTACAACTCCAACAAAATATCACGAGGCCTCATAATGAACTGCTGTCTGGAGATAAATAACAGCATGGTATTTGTACAAAAAACATAGAGCACTTTCTCGTGCCACCTTGGGGTTTTCAGTCTTTTTGTGGCACAGGCATTGTGAGTTAAACTGCTCTCTCAAAAGAGCTGCATTTCCGAATGGCTTTCATGAACAAAAGAAGTGCAATTAAAGGATTGCAACTGAGGTGACACAATCTTCTGTCCCATTACTTTTGATTTTCATCTGTTGGTGGTAATTCTTGTTTCTATGAGCTCTGAACCACAGGAGAGCTGCTTCACGGAGGATCTGCCATTTAAAGCAATTAGTTTCATTCATTGTGGGTAAGAAATGGGAAGAGTATCAGTTGGGGTCTTATTGAAATTTCATTTACAGATGTCCAATACTTGAAGCAGACTCTCCGGTATAGTTTTGCTAAATGGAGCCTTTCATGCTATTCATACAGAAAACTTCTCAGTTTCCCAGAGTGCTTTGAAAACTTCAGACTTAAAAGAACACGGTAATTAAAAAAGAACAAACATGAACTTAAAACATATTTTTCATGAAGGCTGTCTAATACCTCTCAAGACTTTATTATATAAATTCTCATTTATTTCTTGCTGCTAAATATATATATATATTTATGTTTAAAAATATTTGTCAGTGTGGCAAAGTCCAAACTGCCTATAAATATTATTTCACACAACACTAGCATAACACACACAAACACACACAAAAAAAATTATACAAACCAGGTGCGCACAAAAACTAAGCAAATGTGAAAATAACAGGTCATCAAGTCAAGGAATAAAGGTGCCCAAACAATTGCCAAATCACCATAAACGTTTAATGTTTCTACCCACCTGCATCAGCGAGACGTTTACAACCACACATGGACAGCATATGGGTTTTGACCTTTAGGCCAGACGTAAATGTGCACATTTGCACCCAAACTGTGGCGCATGTACCTATACTGTGGATGACGGAAGGCTTTCTGGAAACACTGCTCCAGCAGGGAAGCAGACCAGCGACATCATTTGCTAACAAATAAATCAAGTGTACAATGTGCATTAATTAGAAATTCATTAAAAATTCAGACTCACCGGCAGGTGTGCAAATAAAGGATTAGCGAGACAGCAATTACACCACATAAGAGTACCTTTTAATTGCAGCTCCTGGATTGATTTACAGAGGGAGACAATCAGGCTCTGTGCAAGATGCCTGATTGCTCATTTTCTAGAAAAATAATGAGGGAAAAGACCACATACACACAGACGTTTCATCCCCAGCTGCAGCATTACCTCACATGCACAGGCACACACACGACTGCACATGTACTTACTGGTGATTTAAAGGTGAAATGTGTGTAATTAAAACTACAGGTGCTACAGTGCATTTCCCTGGGCAGATAAAAGCCGCAATATGTTGTATTTTGAATGGTGGCCCAAACCAGCATCAACTAGTACAAACCAGAATGAGAAATCATGCTGGTCCAACCGGGTCCTTTAAGAAAAAAATGCTTCCACGCAGTATTTAATGATTGCTGGCAGAAAGCACTTATTGGTGCACATTACCATTTATTGTTAATTTTTTAAACTATACTCAGTAACAAAAAAATTAAATAAAACAGTAAACTGTCGTTGCCAGAGTAAATATATATATATATTCTAGCATGAATTTACCATTAAAATAAATACATAAATCAAAAAACAAATGAATAATATAATGTTATGATTATGGCCTTGTTTGGACAGACAGAGGATAGCAGAGGATTTGCTATTCACACTGTTGTCTCTTCATCAACATAATATTTATAAAATAATTTTAAGCAAGTGATCAAAACAGAGGAAGGCGTTCAACATCAAAGACACAAGTTATTAAAAGTGGTCATACTGAGATTATGTACTCCATTATGGAATATGTATATACGCTGTATATGAAGCTGACCTGCTTGTGCACCCCTGGGTGAAATTATTCCTGTTACACCCTTCCAAATGGACAGACTGCAGGAGAGGCAAAATAAATGCAGAAATACATAAACTTGCCCCCACAGCATTTTGCTTATTCTATGATCTCATTCTTAAATTAAACCAATTTGCCTAGAAATTGGTTTTAGGGTCTACACAGAGTGTTTTGTACTCTAGCCCCTGCACACACACACCACACGCAGAAGAAATTTCAGTCACATTCCCTCCTCTCTCTCCCCCCTCTGCCTCACTGCAAATCACTTTGAAGTGCTAATTTTGGAAGTTTAGCCAGTTTTTATTTGCTGCTTTGAAATGTATCCTCTAAGCTGCTGCAGCAGCAATAAAATATACAGCCCCTCTACAATGAGGGATAAGTGACCAAAATGAGAAGCGCCTGTTTCTCTCCCAGTACATTATATAACTGTGAATAATCTGTGCGGTGCACTTTTCCCGCGCCGTATGCTGGCTCAATTTATTTCTTCTAACATTAGCCGCCCTCCCCCTTTTAGCCGTCCTCAGTCTGTCTCCTATTTGAGCTAGATGGGTGCTATTTTGAATGCTGATGACACATTTGGGCAAAATGCATGGTGAAAAGCGAACGCGCATCTAAAGTCAAGTCGTAGACGGCACGTAGTCCCTTTGATGAGGCTATACAGAGACAATACGTTTTCAATCCTGTAGGACAAAGATCTGCTCAACCAGACGTCTCGAAGCCAAATCCAATAATGAAAAGCTCATGAATAGCAGGGCCGTATCAGTGGACCCACTACACAAACAATACAATGAAATTATCATTTTTCTTTTCCAGTAAATGAGCTCAACAGAATAATATGATACAGCTGTAACTGGGAGACAATTTGTCTCAAAGCACAGGCTAGGACCCTTTGTTCAGAGGGGGCAGGGGACAGGTGAGGCCTATTTATTGGAGCACGCTAGCTATGTATTCCAATCAGGGAAACGTTCGGGACTGTTGTGGCGGGAAAATATCATTATTGCAATCAGCCTTGGGTTAGAGAGGGACTGTGCTGTATGGAAAGCAGTCGGGAACAATGAGAGAAGGCCTCGGTAATGGAGGAGCCTTGAATTCCACTTCATTTGCTGCTCTAATGGATGCGGGGCTGACCCCAATCACAAACCTCTCTTTTATTTTCATCAGAAGACAACGGATTCGCAGAAAAGTTGAGCGCATACGGATAAATAAATATACTCACACACGGGGACCTACGCACACGCGCGCACACCTGGCCAATAACAACGCAGCTGGCAAAAAGGTAAAAGAGAGAAAAGAAAGCCCCCCCTGTTCACCCCCAACACATCTCTGCTCTGCTATGGTTTTGGACTTGGCAATAAATTGCTTTGGTAATCAGCTTTTTGAAAAGCTTATTTACTGCTTGTTCTCTGTTTATTGTGCTCCTCAGAATGAAATATAAAATTGGATTTCATTAGATGTGCAATTTTCTCTTTCTTGTAAAGAAAGGAAGAGAGAGAGAGAAAATCACCTTGTTGGATATAGAGAATGGATTCGGGGCGCACTGTATATATTACTGTTGATTAAGTTTCTCTCCGGGCTGACGTGGTCCTCTATTGCTCCAAGTACAGATACGAGCCAGAGTGCAATGTGAGCTCGGGCAGTTACAGTCAGATATTTAATCCGTTAATCCAGCGAAAGACTCTTCGCCTAACGTCGGTGCCAAGATTGTGCGTCAGAACTGAACTGTCATTTCAGTTCAATACTTGAATTTGCCACTAGTGTGGCAAACAAGATGGCAGCTGCTATTCAAATTAAAATGAAGTTAATTTTTCAAAGTCAAACTTGAATGTTGACTTGATAAAGCTTTGTTTAAAATAATGTGTAAAAGAGTTTAACTCGGCCTTACAGGTTTACTATAGGCCCTACAGACAGAGAATGACAGATATAGATTGAACGATATACTGTATATAGACAGAATGACTGAAAAAAACTGATATTGATAGAATGACAGATGTAGATAAAATTATAGAATGCTATATAGAATGACTGATATAGACCGAGCAATAAATGTAAAATGAACCATAGATATAGATAGAACGATGGAACTAGAATGATAGATAGAATTATATAGATTGAAAAGAGCTATAAATGTAGATAGAATGATAGAACGCTATGTAGATAGACTGAATCAGACAGACAGATAGATAGATAGATAGATAGATAGATAGATAGATAGATAGATGTCTGTCATTCTGAATGAACTTCCTGTTGTGTGGCCAGTTCAACTGAGTTTATCAATAAACTGATCGTGAAACTGATCCCAGGTGTGGTATTTTCAGCCAAGTGTTTTTTATTGTAAATTGTTTGTCAATTATTTCTCAGCACTGGGGTCATGGCGTGCCTCGCTCCTGAGCCGGCTATAACTGCATGTGTTGCTGCTGATTGAGTGAGCTTTGATGCAACATTCATTTAACCACAGCTGTACTTTGCTAATGCACAAACAGTGTACTCAATCACTGCAGTCCTGCAGCTCCTTAATAACACAAGCACTTCTGCTTTCTCCCACACTCTGGGGTCTTTAGTTTGTTGATGTTTTCGTCAATATCTGTTTCTATGAAAAAGAATAGCCACAACGTGTTCTGAAAGCTCCCTTTGATGTTCAGACTTTGTGAACACTTGCTACAGCTGTGCCTTTAAGAGGACACATTCAAGATATAAAGTAGAAAACGACTGCAAAGCTGTAAACCACTCCTGTTGGTGCAGCACAAACTAATGGAGTAGCTGTTTGACTAACCGTATCAGCCAGACATACAGTAGACAGAGCTTATTAAGAAGTGCTAACAGTAAGATAGAGTGCAGAATTGAGCACAGGAACTGAATTTCACAGCGCCATCCTTTTTAAAACAGCACCATCTGCAGGGTACACGCTGCCTCCAGGAGGGGAGACCGAGGTACAGGGCTCCATAGATCACAGGAGATGATGAGGGATCAGACACATTACTGTTGTATATGTGTCATTTCCATATAGTTGAGCTCAAGCAGCCCTGAAATATAAATCTACTTTATTGAGCTTTGCTGGAATCGTGGGTATGAGACATAAAGAAACTTAGTTCATCGCCACTCTGAATAAAGAGAAATTGTGGTTAGGGTACATTTGTGTGTGAGTGAGAAAAAAAATCACAAGAGAAATACTAGACTTCAAGCATCTATGTGCATATTAGCATGTCACGCATATCAACATGGACACTTTTTGACAACTGATGCTTGCATTACCCTGCTGAAAAAAAAAACAGACTAAACCAGACTAAAGGGCCAGTCACACCAACTATATTACAATAACTATATTAGAGTCCAATCAGTGGTCTGCCACTTTAAATGCTCCCGCTTTTTAAAGTTGTTTGATTTAATCCTTCATCAGCTGGAAAAAAAAAATGTTACAAAAGTGATTCCAATTATATCGTTCCTCTGTGCCATTATCATTATAAGTGTGGCATGGACGTTACTCTTTTACATTTAGAATGATTTTTAAAACTTTGTTGTTATCATTTTAGTTATAATCTGTGGTGTGAATGGGCCTTAAATTGGTTGGAAACTGGTTTAAACTGGTCTTTCAGCCTGGCAAAACTGGTGTTAGCTAGGCGGCTAGCTGGTCTCCCAGCTGAAAAGCACACAAAACCCCTCTAAAACCAGCAAATAGACCAACTTGAACAGGCAGGGCAACCAGCTAAGACCAGAAGACCAGCTTAGGCTAGTTTAAGATGTTTTCTTCAACAGGGGACTCCTTGCTCAGAATGACAGGGCCACCCTGATGTTAGCGTAGGGCAACGGGTCCAGACTCAAAAGCCCACACAGCTGCTGTTTTACAACATATCCATCTCTCTCCCTGCTCCAGGCCTTATGTCCACATTCATTACCCTCATTTTTATAATCCTTTAAACATACTTCATGGTGCTTTCTTGGAAATTTAATTACTTTTACAAGGTGACAAGATTTTCCAAAGTAGTTTGATTACCTGGACAGCAATATACTGGAGCTGCAGGATGACAAAAATATGGTAGAAACATTGTCGCCATATGACGGCCCGCAACAATACCTCCACATCAGCTCCCAATCAGGTCAGTCAACCATGAACCAAACATACAAAGCAATAAGACACATACTCTTAAAAGGGATACTCCACACAAAAATACAAATTGTATCATTTACTCACTCTGTCCCAGATGTATATGGCTTTCTTCTGTGGAATAGAGGCAGTGTGTAAACGTGATTGACACAACGTGAGGTCGTATTTATTTTTTACCATGCGAAAATTTCGGACTCAGTGTGCAATGACCTTATGTTGGTTGAAAGCAATGGTTTATAGTTTAAAAAGTTTAAAATATTAGTATTTTTCCTCACACACAAACCTATCATTTTGCTTCAAAAGACATTGATTGAAGCTGTTTGTTTTGCATGGTTTTTGAAGCGTCGGCTTTTACGGATATGTCCACTTGCATTATACAGACTCACAGAGATGGATTATTTTTCTAAAAATGTTCCTAAAAATCATGTTCATCTGAAGAAAAAAAGCCATATACTTCTGGGATAGCATGAGGGTGAGTAAATGACGAGATAATTGTTATTTTTGGGTGGCGAATCCCTTTAAACCGTGAAGCATTTTCTGAAGGAAAGTGTAGATTCACCTCTCTTATTACTCAGAAGTCTCCAGATTTAAAAAAGGTTAATATGGAGGGTTTGTGAGATCTTTAAAGGAGTTGACATTTTCTGATTTTCCCTCAAAAATGCGGTTCATCAAAAAAGCTCAACAAACCAGAGATGGAAAAGTCTGTTGACAGGCGTTTTTGCATTGATATTCTCGCCGTCAGTGAATTTTACAGGCTAATTACAAAATAATTTTTGCTTTGAAGCAGATATGCCTTTCATTTTTTTCTTACAGAGAGACGCACACATAATGTGCATATCTTCTGTTTTTATATCCCTCAGGTACATGACTAACGGGCCTAAAATGAAATTCAAGCCATACATCTAGGGTAAGCAGCAGCAATGTTCTTCAATGAGAGCCAAGTCAAATGAGAAGCTGTCAGTCAGAGGGGGATAAGAAGGTTCAGAGGCTGCACGCTGCTGCAACTTTTACAATACAGATTACCAAGCACTAACTACGCTTGGCACTTTTTGCACAAATGAAAGACGTTTTTTAACTGCGGGTCTTTTTTCTGTAGACAAATACCGAGGTACGTTGGGATCCAAATTAGATCTCGGTAGCATTGACATACTTTCCGCTCACAGGTACTGGATGCTTCATATATGATTAATTAATCGAGGCAGGCTGCCATCTGTGTTTTAACTGATTAAATAGTGCACAAAGTGGGATGCACCTTTTTGATGTGATCCTTTGGGGAACCTGTGCAGGTTTTTTGTTTCTACCTTGATTAAGCACAATACTTCAGCATCTTCCTCAGCCAGTTCAAAATCTCTTTAATTTGTGAAGAAAGGGCGCAGAGGCATTAGAGGTGCTTTAAAATCCTGCCCATTTCCATCTGCTCTGGTGGATTCCTTTTATGAGAGCATTTTTCACAAAGAACCGGACTATTCTTTCACTCACTCACTCACTCGCTCATTTGTTCCTTCATTTCCTTTTTTGTGCAGGGGCCTCCATCTGGCTGGAGTATAAAAAATTGATTCCAGTAAAATCTCACCTGAGATCTGTAATGAGGAAAGGCTTTTAAAGGTCACACGTGTAATAAGTTCCGATGGTCTCGCTCACTCAGATAATGGCTCTTTAGTCCATCTTGCATTGCTGCTGTCCTGAAATAATGGAGCAATCTGTGGACCATTCACTACAGTAGTGCTCGAGCTGTAAGGCAGCCAGGCGTACAAGTTGGCTTGTGCTTGAGAAGTAGTAACCCCAGGAGGAAGCAGAGCTCTGGCCCAACACCTCTGTTCCCTCTGCATAGCTATGCTTCACTGACATTCAGCGCCTTTACACGGGCTTCGTTCAGTCCCGGCACCCCGACTGAGGGAACCGAATTAGGATAAAGGAGGGGGGAAAAAGCTTCCAGTACAGTGCTAAATGATGAGCTCCCGATAATTGTCCTCACTGTAAATTAATTAGCTTTCAATAGGCGCCCAGTATAGTCGTAAACCACATTCATAATCGAATGGAAATTGCGCCCTGATTGCTCTAAAATAGAATCACTGTGTGATGATATATTCCATTTTATGTTAATTATGAGGGATAAGCTATCATTCTTGATGAAGTCTGTAATTGAAATGTTAGTCCTAAATCCAAGTGTATTGCATTCCTTCCTCTCCCTGGTACAAGGCAATGACAGAGCGACGATTGTGTCGCAATTCCAAATATTATACTTGGATCAAATCATTCACACACTCTATAAAGTAATATTCTGGGTTCAATATGTTAAAGTTAAGCTCAATCAACAGAACTTAATGCTGATTACTGCACAAAATAATTTCTACTTAACCCGCTATTTAAAAATATAATAAAATAAAAACCTGAGTAAGGCACTTAGAATGGATAATCCATAAACATTAAAACTGCCATAAAATGTATTTTCATCCCATCAGTTTTCAAAGTGAATGTTACTGATGTTTCTTATTTTATTTTTTGAGCCATTAATTATTTAATCAACAGCAACAACTTTTTCAATAATCTGCTCTCACTCGGATGTACGTCACAATATGAGTTTCATCTTGTCCCATCATATACACACAGATTGAGTAGTCTAGTCACGACTTGTTAACATGATTTTAGTATGAAAGGAAAAGAAAATAAATTGGTTTTAATTTCTTTTCGGTTATCTTTTCTGTATAAAGTTGCATACAATCTTTATATGTGACCCTGGACCACAAAACCAATCATAAGGGTCATTTTTTTTTTCAATAAATAAGCTTTCCATTGATATATGGTTTGTTAGGATAAGACAATATTTGGCCGAGATACAACTATTTGAAAATCTGGAATCTGAGGGTGCAAAAAAATCAAAATACTGAGAAAATTGCCTTTAAAGTTGTCCAAATGAAGTTCTTAGCAATCCATATTACTAATCAAAAATTAAGTTTTAATATATTTACAGTAGGAAATTTACAAAATATCTTCATGGAACATGATCTTTACTTAATATCCTAATGATTTTTGTCATGAAAGTAAAATCAATCATTTTGACCCATACAATGTATTTTTGCAACCCAGTCTCATAAAAATACGTACCTCTGGGTACTTTTCTGCAACACTGTTTTTACGTACCTTACTGCACGTTTCGCCGCAGTTTCAAAGAGAAATGTCCACTGAGTGGCGCTAAAACACGGGTTCAATACATCCACCCTGGCACGTTTTTATTACGTTGATATAGGTACGTATTGCTGTGTTTTTATTGCGTTTCTTCAGGTACGTATTGCGGCGATTCAGAATTCAAATATCCGGGGACTGTCGCTAAAAGTTAATGCTCTATCGTGTTGGAAATATGCCCTACACCAAACCCAACCCTAAACCTACCCGATAGTGTTAACAAATGCAAAACGGATATAAAAACACATTTGTTTGATGCAACCGTGTCATTTGAAATTACTTGTATACAGATTTGAACTGTTTTGTCGAACCGTAGCTCCTCGTCTCTCAAATACATCTCCGTACTTAATCGAAATAAAAATAGTCGTTAGTGGCAGCCCTACACCAAACCCAACACTAAACCTACCCGATAGTGTTAACAAATGCAAAACTGATATAAAAACGCATTTGTTTGATGCAACCGTGTCATTTGAAATTACTTGTATACAGATTTGAACTGTTTTGTCGAACCGTAGCTCCTCGTCTCTCAAATACATCTCCGTACTCCGTGAGCTACCGAATAAACCTAGCATCGATGAAAACCCATTGATATGAAGCTGGATATGTGCGGTGCTAACGTTCAAAAGCATCAGTTTTCAAATCTCCCAGCATATTACAATTGTTTTGAAGTCATAACATGATATTCTTCAAGTAATTGTGCGAAAATTACGCTTTATTAATCAAAACTCTGTAAATGTGTGTACAAAGGAATAAAAGGTGTCGGAGTTTTACTGCCTCTAGTGTTCATTTCTTTTGGAAACTGCAGTGATATGTACTTATTGGTACGTATTTCGCGTCTCGCAAAAATGTGCCCACGGGTACGTTTCTGCCATGAGACCAGGTTGTATTTTTGGCTATTGCTACAAATATACCCCAGCAGAGACTTAAGACTGGTTTTGTGGTCCAGGGTCACATATGTTGTTGCCATGACATAATGCTTAAAACCCTAAAATGACTGTAAAAATGACAAAAACAGCATAAAAATGTATGTTATAACTTGGGGTATAACTTAGAATTTGGGTGCTTTTATAGAATTATAAGCTTCACATTTCTTTCAAATACTGGCTCATTTACTTATATTCTAAGTGCCTCGGTCCAGCTTTAAGAAAGAAAGAAAGAAAGAAAGAATGTTGTGGTAATCAAAATGATCCCACATATGCTATTAACTGAGCTTAACTGTACTAAATTTGAAATATTTACTTTAACAGAAGGCCTTGGAACTGAATCTCTGCATCACTGTCCACTGATTACATTTAACACATACCAGCTGCTTGAATTAATCCTAAAATTTATTTTAATATAGAATGTGGGTTCATAATTCATACATGGTGCATTCATTTCCAGGATCTAATATTAACCCAAAGGTTGTGCCAGAATGCTGTGGCATGGTGAAGTCAGGAATTTACTGGTCCCAGTAATACATTTGGCAAGACATTCCTGAGTTCGCATCGCAAATTAGTGGTGGAACGTTCCAATGTCAGCCGACCAGCACAGAGAGCATGAAACTGCCTTATATAGCCTTATTTGCCTTTAGACATTACCTCAGTCAGATTATGGCCGTTTCTTTGAGAGAGCACCAGAGCCACAACAGACATCTTAAAAACAGAACAACATAGTCATTCATTCTGCATAATGGGACAAAAAAGCCATGCTTTATCCTCATTTCTTTTAGCATCATACATTCCTGCTGGCACGCAGCTCGAAAAACAATTATTGCACGTTGTTGTTTTGTCTCCAACTCTTGACTAGCCAAGGTGCAGCTTTGGTTGCTCTTCTTTCTAGATGCATGCTAAAAACTCTCTCCTTGCTCTGGCAATTACAGCCAAATTTTTCGACACCTCCTTCAAGTGATTTCACATCAACAGCAGATGCATGTCATCGCTCTCACCATCCGCTCCTCGCCGCCCAACACAAAGAACTATGACAAACTGTCAAGAACCAAGCAGCCTGCTACATGGAAATGAAGCAATTAAAATAATGCCACATTACGGTTTCCACTGAGGACCAGCATCTGGTGCTTAAAGCTTTGAATTGATTCTCCTATACATTAGCTTACATGAGCCAAACTAATTGTTGTTTTTTTTCATTCTAGTTTAGATAGAAAACAGAAATATATATTGTGGATATATTAGTGGTGGAGATTTTTCTGTCTCTCTTTCTGCAGGTTCAGCGATATGACAGTATACAAGTGACTCTAGGGAGTTCAACGAATCATTCATTCAACCAGTTCATTCAACAATACGGATTCATTCAGGAACAAAACAAATGGTGATCTTTATGAGTGAACCATTGAATGAAGAAAAATACTAAAATTTATTTGAAATACATTTATTTTGTGCTAAGTATACTACAAATTTTACATATTGTGTTTAATAAAATATCCTGCAATTGTACTTTTGGTATACTAATCTGGTATACTTAAAGTCTGCTAAATTGGAACAACTA
>NW_015555773.1:91628-106323 GCF_001515605.1 Sinocyclocheilus anshuiensis | reverse complement strand
TTGTGATTAATGCACTTTAATTGTACAGAAGTAGTGCTGAGGTCCAACTAAAGATATACTGAAGTATATTTGATGGTGCTAAAGTGGAACTATTGCAAGTAACCTTCAGGTTCACTTTAAATATCTTGCAATTAAAGACTGCATATCTTGCATTTATTATACAGAGATCATACACTTATTAATAGTGATATTAAAACACATTTTAGGCATAATATTAAGAAATGTGCAACAAAGAAATATTCCAAATAAAGTTTAATTATAATTTTATATCAGTACGTTTTAAGTGATGTGTCAGTAAATAAATTTGAAGTATACTTAGTATGAAATAAAAGTACATTAAAATAAATTATGGCATTGGTTGTTTTATTAGGGTATATATACAAACAGTCTACTGTTCAAAAGATTTTTTAAATATATATATATATATATATATAATTCAGCAAGGGCATAAATGATTGATCAAATGTGACAGTCAAAACATTTATAATGTAACAAAATATTTCTATTTAAAATAAATGCTGCTCTTTTAAAAGTTCTATTCATCAAAGAATCCTGAAAAAAAATGTATCAGGGTTTCCACAGAACTTTTAAGCAGTACAACTGTTTTCAACATTGATAAGAAGAAGAAATGTTTCTTGAGCACCAAATCAGCATGTTAGAATGATTTCTGAAGGATCATGTGACACTGAAGACCAATGAAAATTGAGCTTTGCCACCACAGGAATAAATGACGTTTTAAAATATATGCAAATAGAAAGCAGTTATTTTAAATTGTACTAATTTTTACTGTGTTTTTGATCAAATAAAGAGATCATTGGCAAGCATAAGAGACTTCTTTTATAAACATAAAAACTTACCAACCCCAATCTTTTTGAACAGTAGTGTACTGTATATACTCCTATATTAAACTGACTATGTCTTTTTCTATTAAGCTAAACATAGTAGAAAAAAGAACTATAGAGTTAGAAGCTGATGGGAAAGATAATGGCTATTTCAGTTCGAACAGAAGAGATGCTAGAAACCCTAATGTCTATGGAAATCGTGAACAATCAGAAATGATTTTTTTTAATCAGCTTCTTCTATATGGTTGATTCATCAGAGTCTCCCTTTTTAGAGGAGACATGTGAAGCCACAGGGCTGGCTGCTGCAACTTCTCAACCTTTTTGGTGACAGGTTTTATGAGCCTAATGCAGTTTGTGATGTATAGCATAATAACCTCTCTGACTGTAGGGCCCGGCTCCTAATATCAGCTGGCTTGTGTATCAGGCAAAATTATTGTAATGAGACCCTATTTCCATATAACAGCTAAATGAGTTCATTATTCTAAGTTATATTGGTGGAGTAACCGAAAGAAATTGATGCTTTTATTTGGGCGGAATTGGATTCTGGGCATAAATAGAATTAAGCAAAGTAATGCAAAAAATTATATTGTAGTTATCAAAAGGTCATCACCGGCGGTCCCCCTCCCTCGCACATCCCTCCAATCTTTCACCACATATTTCAAACGGAGGTGCGCTTGTCAGAACGTCTGCGATTATTCCGGTCGCTATGCCCATACAGTTATTGAAATTCTGTCGCATGTCAATTTTACCACAAAAAAAAGCAATTGTTAGACTGTGTCCTTGCATCGAACACCATTTCAAACATCTCCTTTGAAACACAAAACATTGCACGAGTATGCCATCCATCACCGACATGCCGACACGAGCAAGATTTGGTGGATTCCACAGAAGGCTCGCCATCCCCCTTTATCACCCGTGTTGATCATTCACATTCCTAATTGCATTTATTTCTTTCAAGGTAACCTTTACAGCAACCCGGTGTGTGGCTGCAGCAGCACTATTCAAAGAGTCCGTCGAGAGCAGCGCTGCAGTGTATCCTCTTCATCAGCTGATTATGCTATCTATCAGCCACAGCTGTCAATGCTCATTTAAGAGCCCTGCCAGACCCTCCGAGTGATGCAGTCGAGTGTAACCCCGCTGATTGCTGTTTTGTAATCCAACACCTCACCCTGTTCCTTCCTGGAACAAACATTGTAGCCCCTTTAAATCTAAAAATTCATAGGCCTAAGCTCTGGAGAGAGAGAGAGGAAAAAAAAAACGCAGGTCCAAATTCCTTTCTGCACTGCCAAGGCACGCTTGGGATGCTGGCAGCTACAAAGATTCAATTATACAAGGTGCAAAAAATAATTAGAAAAAAATAATAGCACTTAAAAAACCAGGCCCCTCCAGAAATTGCGTAGAACAATAAATCTGTTAATTAGCTCATTAATATTCAATTGGGGTCAGTGGACTTAATGGAACCTTTTTCATGGGCCAAGGAAATGTTTAACACTCAGTTCTTCCTCTGCTGGCTCCTGTTATCAACTATGCACAGGCGAGTGTTATCAGCGCTCCAGATGGTGGAGAACAATGCCGACCCATTATCGTCCCGCCGCAGCGTGTGTGCCTTGTAACCGGTGTGTGGTTGAGACAGTGAAGTATAGATACTGAGGCATTTAGTGTAATTGATATGTGGTATATATCGTATTGTTTAGGCCCTGTTTGTTTGCTCCGCCGCTATTCCAGGCGAAAAGGGAAGGTGAAGATGGATTCTCAGAGCTGCGGTTTCGGGGGTCTCTCTCTACAGGTCACAGATAACTTGTCAACACCGAGGCTGGTGTAAAATGCATCAAAGCTAAAACTCCTGGGCACAGAAAAAAGAGTGAAAACGCACATAGAGTAAGTTTTTGTTTGTGCAAAACAGAGAAGCCGCTGTCAGCCATTAGCATGCACTCAGCCTGATGTTTTATTCAACAAGTGTGATGAGGAAAGTTGTCTAGGCGCAGATTGAGCTCCTCAGAGTTGTTGAACTGTTTTAAAAGCTATTATGAGCTTATTGTCTGCCTTCCTCTTAGTCAATCACATTGCGCACCAACGGCAAAAGGTCAAAGGAAACGTAATAACAGTGCCGAAGTGACGTGAAGCGTTTGAATGCTTCGAAAAGCGAGATTTTTCATACTCTCGGCTTATGAAAGCTCTCCTGATGTCTCCAGCATGGAGACAAATCTTTGAGAAAACGCAAGCTAAATGAATCAATAAAGGCCGAGAGCACAACCGGGTTAGGTGACACATATTAATAGCAACTGGTTATTTGGTGTAGGACATAAAAAAGTCAGACTTTCGCATAGCTCAATAAACAGCTAATGTAGTAACAGAGAGCCTTGTTCATTATTTCTGATGTGAGAATATGAGAAGTCTATGAATTTTCTTATAAACTCTGCAGCTCTCGGCTTGCGAGACTTTCAATTGGCTCCGTTTCTCAGTCAGGACAGAGAGCCGTTTTTATCATCGGCTCTTCAACTTGACACTACAGAGAGAAGGCACAATCATCAAATCTTCTGTCTTGCCACCAGATAGTAGAGGCAGATAACTAGTCTTTGATAAGGTCACTTTCTGTGTCAGGTGCTCTGAACTCACGAGGACCTTCACTTCACTTTCACTTATTAAGAGCTGACAGACTCGCAGCACTTGAAGTGTGTTTGCAGACACCTTTGTGATCCCATTTCATATTGAGCTGGGAGTGTAAGCGCCTAATATTTGGTATTCTGTCATGTTTGATTAGACATGTAACCACCTTACACCATTAACTCTACTGCCATTATCTGAATGCACTGAATACAAAGGAATTGTTGTAACACGGGGTGAGTTTGCTTGACTAATTTTGACACATTCACGCATGCTTTTTCGGTACTTCAATATATCAAAAACACCAATAGATAGAGAGTGCTACAATGCTGGAAATGGTTCAAAGTTGAAGGTGCTCTATGGAGAGGTCATACTTTATACACAAAAAGAGCATTTCCTTGGCACTCAATACATTTAAAAAGCCTTTCATGGCTATAAACAAGGCAAAAAAGGGGTCTAGCAAAAGCTGTATCTGGAATAGTGTGCTGATACTACTCTTAACATTTACAGTATGCCATTTATATGACAGAAATAGTATTTCAAAACCAGCCAGAAAATCTCACAACACAGTTCATATACAGTAGGTGACACTGATAAATATCAACCCAATCACATGATCACTTTCCAAAGTCTTTGCAAGTAACTTAAACTAAAACTGAATCTAAAATAAATTAGGTATAATTATAAATATTTGTAAAAATTAATAAAAAAAAATTATGAAAGCACATAACAAAACTACTAAAACTTGAACTAAAAGTAAATCTGTAAAAATAAAAAATAAAAGCTAATTCAAAATAGTAATATATACTATAATAGTATTTGAATAACATATAATTATAATAACATATAAAATATAAAAAATACTAAAATAACATGGTCAACATCATCTGTAAAAAATCATCTGAAACAACAGTTTTACTACTTTTGACATGAAACATCCATTATAGTTTTTCCTCCACAATTTTTGTGGCTAACATGCACAAAAACACATTGTCTGCTCCATGTATTTCTATTATTGTATCCAATTTAATTTGCTGTTTTAAATGGAAAGGTTTCCTATTTGTTTACCTTTTTTAATTAACATGTTTGAAATGAAATGAGGGATGGGAGTGGTGAATAGAATAACAATAATTTTGAACAGCACCACAATAAATTCTTGGCAAAAATGAAAGCACCAATGTTTTCCCTTATACTGTAACTCATCCAATAATGGGGTGGCGCTTTTTATACTTATAGAGAAAAAAGTTATTTCTTAACTATACTTATTAACTGTTGTTATCATAGCATACAAATGTTGGAATATTGTAAGAACACTACAAAAGCACATAAACTGCCATGATTGAAATTAAATATAAATATAAATAAGAATTAAATAATTTACAGGATTTTTGTTTAGCTATGTCTTTAAATTGAACTAAACTAAAAAAAAAGCATTCATCAAAAAAGCAGCCTAATTATATGCTATAAATACATGAATGCATGTCCATTCCTGCCACGAAATTATAGTTGTCCTGCCGAGTGAATAAACTGTTTGCTCTGTAAGATTAGCATGACGCTCACTCTCTATTAACTTTCTCTCTCCTCCATCCCTCACATGTGCAAGATAAATGTCAACCATAAGAAGGCATGCCTCTCAAATCCCAAATGGGGTCTCACTTTTGAGAAAAACAAGGTGAAACATAAAAGCAACAACCACTTTACTTCTGTCTCAGCTTGAAGTAAAGACTTTATGGATTTTTCACTGAGATAAAAGCAGAAGCATTTTGTTCTAAGCATGCTTGTTTATTGACACCATTCAGCATGCACAGTAAGATTATTTCAAACAGTATTATCTTTTTAGTCACTTGTAAAATTTCAATTTTACTTTGCTTTATCTCTGTGGAGAATATCTATGAGGGTTGCACAGAGGGTGAAGGACTTAGTGGAGATTTTCGCTCACCCTTTTGCTCAGGCAGCTTAGTGAAATGAAATACAAAAACAACAACAGGGAGTCAGTGGGCATGGCAGTGACCAGCAATGCTGAGGCTTCTCTGAGGAAGATTGAAGAAGCCTGCCATTTCTTTATAACTTAGATATGACAGAGAGATATCGCTCACACACAAAATGTGTTCAATTTAGTGTTAGCACTGAAAAAATGTTATTTTACTCAGTCTAGTGGATTTAAAATTTTTTAAAAATCAAAACAACCAATGTAACTGAAAAATGCCTTTCACGAGTGTAATACTGAATGTAATACAAAATAAAAAGTAAGCAAATTCAAATAATAACTTCAATATTGGCAATATTGTATGTCTATGGATTTTGTATTAGTAGGTAAAGTACGAATTTCAGTACTTCAACATATAATATGTAATTCTGACTTCCTACATTCAAGTTACTCACAACTTTAAATTTTGCAATTGTGACCGTTACAATTACAATGTGACTTCAATGCTGCCTTCATGTGCACATGGGGAGCTCCATAACGTCATAATAACAAACTGGGCATTTGTTATTATGACATTTCCCACATTTAATTTGAAAAAAAAAAAATACAGAAGTAGCCTAAACAAAACAATTATATCAAGTCACTACATCTGAAATTATTAAAACCATTGATTTTGTAGAACTTATGTATGGTATGCATGCTTTCTAACGCAACCTTTTATTTTGTCAAACCATGACAGATCAGTTTTTAATTTGTATTTGTTGTCTATAAGCTCATTTGTATAGAGCACCCTAATGAAATTGAAATGGCACAGGAAATTTGCAAAAACCTTCATTATCATTAAACAGACTTGTTTGCCACCATGTTTCACATCAAAACACCCCTTCCAACTTCAAAACTGGGGATTACCCTAGATTTTATTTGTAATTATGACTACACTTGGTCATTCATATGCTTGGAACTCAGTAATATTTTCCTCTCCACTTTAAGTCTGAGTATATATCACAATGTGACTTTACTTTATATCTAGCAATTGCAACTTTCATTCAAGATATCTTATTCAAGATAGATAGTAGACATATCTCTTGAATAAAACACAGTCAGTCATTCCGTCATTACCCAGGCATCTCTGGCTGAGCTTATGGAGTGGATCTCATCATTAGATAAGAAGCTGTGTTTTCAGTCTCTCTTCTTCTCCTAGCTCACTTTGACCCCTCTGACAGCAGAGCCATTATCCAATCAATCCTCTAGTGCTCCAACCACCTACATACACACACGTTTAGGATCCAGACACAAGGGCAACCTCGAGAGCAGAGCTGTAGGCAAAAAAGGAGAGCCCCTCCTGCTGAGTGCAATTGGGATTTGAGAAAGTTAAACACTTCCCAAGCACAAATTCCAGCCTGGGCAACAGTGTAGAGATCCCATTCTCCTCACAGCACACTTCAGTCTAGCAGAGGTCATCTCCATCAGCAGCACTACTCTCAAACACACACTAATGTATACACTGACTCCTCCTTGCTTCCCTGCTGGTGTGGTGGTCCTGATCCCTCAAACACTGCTGTCAACACTTTTACAGCCGCCCTTGACTTTCACAGGACTCGCAGATGCTGAAGGACCTGAAGGACAGAGACGTCAAAATGAAAAGGTGATATCAGACAGAAAATATGAATGGCAGAGACGGAATACATGGAGATCTAAAGTAATTCCTTTAGGAATGACTATAATCAGAGGGTTCGGGTGATTCCTACTGCGAATAGCACATGAGTCACTTTACATTAATTGTTCATGTCATAATCATTTCATTTTAAAATCAGACTGAGATGGAAAACAAGGTATAGAAAAAATGGTGGACAAGAATCACAGTTTTGGAAATGTTCAAAAGCGGATATAAAAATATCTGTTTCTAAAAGTCAGGCAGATGCTGGTATGTTTTTCAGATTAAAGTGAGGCAGTGGCTGGCTACCTTCACTGTGAAAATGTTAACCTAAAAATGTGCTTCACGTGGTAACATCTAAATCTATCGATTTTCAAGTCAGGAAATATTATATGTGATTTAATATAATATTTCTTGACTTGAATAAAATCGAGAGATCATCAACCTAAACACATTAGGTTACACCAGCAAAATGAAATTAGATCAGGTAGAAAAAGCAATTTTCCACTTTTTTCAGTTTTCACATGTACTTTTATTCAGCAAAAGTGACAGTAAAGACTTTTATAGTTTTACAAAGTAATTAGATTTCAAATAAATGCTGTTTACTTTCTATTCATAAAAACTCTGGAAAATAATTCTTGGTTCCCACAAAAATATTAAGCAGTACAACTATTTTCAACATTGATAATAATAACAATGTTTTTTGAGCATCAAATCACCATATTAGATTAGATTTCTAAAAGATCGTGTGACACTGAAGACTGGAGTAATGGCTATTGAAAATTCAGCTTTGTCACCACAGGAATCTTAAAATATATTAAAACAGAAAACAGTTTAAATTGTAATACTATTTCACAGTATTACTGTTTTTACTGCGTTTGTAATCTTAGCCATCTTCAGAACGATGATGTTCACAGTCAGAGAGTGACATCCATGTTTACTAACAGGTGTGACTGCTGAATTGTCCTGGTAATACAACAACTTACAGAAGAACTTTGAATATTTTATGCTTTTTTGGCTCTAAGTCTTTATGAACAAATGACCAAAGTCAAGCCCTATTTCTATTTTCTTTCCAAGCGATACATGATGTGAATCATAATTGCAGCAATAATAACATTGATTAAAGTAAATATCAAAGATGCAACTTCCACAATGGCTGATCTCGTCATAATTGACATATTATACCAATCAATGCACAAGTTCATGCATCAAATCTTAATTGATTAACAACATCTTTAATGCGTTTTAACATTTTTAAGATACTGGGTTGTGCACCGAGCTCAAAGCTGGTGTGGACTCCAGTGTAAGACAGAGACTTCATAGAGTACATATAGCAACATACAAGAGACAAATGTAACAAAAAATGATCAATGGATTGGTACGTTTAGCATTTCACAGCCAAACTGTGATGAAGTCCTTGATGTTTTCTATAATACATGTAAACCGGGTGTCACATTCACTTATCTTTTCGTATACACTCAACTCATCTGAAAAGTTAACACTCCTTAAACTGTTGTCTAATATTATATAGCGCTTTAACATAACCATTCTACACACTGCTGGTTTTTAATTTATGAATGAAGAGCCCTTGAGAAGAACACTGCTGGATCTTACAAAAGGTTTCACATTTTATATTGAATAATCACAATAAGGTAGTTCAATGCTTCTTATCAACATGTACCATATGAAAAAAAAAAAAGAATCATGCACTTTTTGTTAGCAATGATATCAGCAGCCAGCTCATTTGCCATCATTTGATTGTGGACAGAAGATCGCCTGACGCTATACTTTGACTTCCATTGTCCGCTAGCCTTAAGCTATCCCCTCAGGCAATCTGATCAGGTCGTGCTATAACGTATCACTGTTAGCCCATCACGCCTCCGTGTGTACAAACCTGTGCTGCTCCAGCAGAAAAATCTACACAGGAAGGGGGTGGCATTACTAAAACAAAGAGAAGCGTGTTTACAAGTACAAAAACAAGCACATTGCATTCAAACAATGCCACATCAGCCCCAATCCCCCTGTCAAGCTCACTCTCCCTAGCACATGCCCCTGGGGGATCCCAGACCTTCCTTCATGTTCAAAGATTATCAGTTAATCCAAAATGTGCCTGAAACACAGCAGCAAAAACAGGAAAAAAAAAAACAGGAGTGGGCCAAGAATCGGAGGGGGGCTCATGTGGAGACACAGGGTGTTTGGACTTTATTTATTTGTTGGCTTTCATATTAATCCACTGGAACAACACACCATTTTTTCTTTTCTTTTTTTTGGGGGGGGGGCTGATGGGGCATGTGTAAATGTTTCAGAGCCATTAAACGGGAGATGAAAGTTTCAATGGATAGCATGCGAGAGTATTAATTGTAAAGGCCATTATTTGGTGTCCATGAGGCTGAATCAGCTTACCCACTCCATTCCCCCATTTGCATACAAAATGCTTTATTTTGGCAATCAATGAAAGTGCTCCACTGTATGTGTGGCTTATCACATGCTTGCAGCGAATGGATTCCTTCGCCATCTCGTTAAATTCTGTTGATGCGGAACAATTTGAAACATGGCACAGGCTGCAATGACATTTAAAGATGCCTCGGCTTAATTATATTTTGCAAACATTTGGGTTGTTTGTCCTCGGGGATAAAGTGTCTCCACTACAAAGTTAACTTGTTAATAATTGCGTGAAGAAGCGCTCGCTCCTTCTTTCTCTCTCTTTTTTATCTGTTCTTCGTTTCTTCTTTTTTTTATGGAGCACTAATCATCACCTATTAAAGCTGGTTAAGGCCATTCAAGGTGCCTGCTGTACACACAAGGGACACGCCAATGACATTCTGTCCTCTCATTTATTTAAACTAAGGTTTCAGATGTCTGGGATCCATCAGGGACACAGCTGAAGCAAATAGTCAACTGAATCAACTCTATATAAAATGTTCATCTTATATGGTTTGAATGTTTGTTTTGTATGTGAATCACACACTCATCTGACTCATGCAGCAATTCACTTTATGTAAGTTGTAAACTTTTAATGCCAAAGCACTCATGTCCTATTCTATGTAAAATTAAACATTAAACAGTATGCATGCAGGAATACAGCTTTTACATCAGAAAGCCATCAACTGAGCTTTTAAAAAACCATATATTCAAGATAAAATGACTCACGTTCTGCATTTGATTTACATTGCACATTAAAACTGCTTTTGGTTGCTCAGTCAGAAAAATCAATCAACTTACTGTATGATTATATTATGCTGATGTTATGCTTGTCATTATTGTACTGTATAGTGTAAAACTACATAAATATCTAATCTAAAGTTTATCTCAAGTCCGAATTCTGTTTTGTCTCTCCTAAACTAAATTCATGGCCAGGCATCCTGAGTCAACCCATGTAAAAACAAACAGCTCTCTGTCACACTTGAAGAGTCCACATGTATTTGAAGCATTTACATTCCTCACAGTGAGGCATGTGTGTGCTTGTGATGCCGACTCGCCTGTGGGTGGGTTTCTGCTAATGTGCTTGTCTGTGTGTTTATGCACAAGTGTGTGTGTCCGGCATTTTAACCATGTGCAACTGAACCTGCAATTTCACAGCGCATCTCTCGCTGTGCTGCAGTGTCGTGCTGGTGAGGCACCTTAAATAATGTCATTTCCCCCCTGCTGTTTGAGATCAAAGCTTCTATCAGCTGAACCACTGCGCCTTCTCCACCCTCACAGTGGCCCTCTCCGCCTGCCCAGCCCACACTCTCTCCACCACATACAGCGTCCACAACAAAGATGCAATGCACTGGTAAACAACTCTAGATGTCAAACAAAGCCAATCAATTGCTTGTTTCCTGTGTGAAAACACAATCGGTTATGGCTTACCTTTAAAACGATAGGTCGGGCACGTGTAATTACCTTGCTGGAAGGAATTTGCACCACTGTTTTAATATACTGATATTTGTGCCATATATATAGTTTGTCACTAAGCAGTTTAATGAAACCTGACATTGGCTTTATAAACAACAATTTCAATGTAAATGCAACACTGCTGTGGTAATTAGTATATTTGTTTTCCCCCATGAATAATGTTTATAGTGTATGCAGGCACATCCAAATATTGGAATATATACTGTATATATATATGTGTGTGTGTGTGTGTGTGTTATATATAGTTATATATGTTATATATAGGGCTGGGCCAGAATATTCGATTATTCGAATATTCGTTCGGTGGGTTGGCATTCGATTTTCAATTTTGATATTCAACTATTCTTTTTTTTTCTCTTCTTTTTTTTCGAACACCTGGCATCCCCCGCAAACCGGTTCTCATTCGCACTTAAATATGAATCGCCCATGAGCAGTGCTGCCAATTTAGCTACTTTGTAGCTAGATTTAGCGACTTCCCCGCCCCTTTTGAGACTTTTTTCAAAAGTTTAGGGACAAATATAGCAACTTCTTGGACAAACCTTATCTAAGTTCTCATCTTGCCCACTGATCTACGTTCATCTTTATATAGATCAGTGAATTTGCCATTGTGATGTCATCTAGTGACATTTAGCTACCAGTTTTAGCTACTTTCAATTGAAAGCAGTTGGCAACCCTGCCCATGAGTGAACGTCTTGAACATCATGATTCAGTTCATCTGGAAGAGAAGACAAAAATGCCGAAGACCTCAGCTGTGTGGGAGCACTTTAAATTGAGTGAGGACAAGACAAAGGCAGTGTGCCAAATATGCGATTTGAAACTGGCCTACCACAACAGCACATCAAGTTTGAAAAATCTGTAAATGTTCTGTAAGTAGTACGCCTATAGTATATTGTTGGTGTAAAAAAACGAGCTGCTTTTATCCGCCATATTAATCAGTAATTTTACACATGATAAAAACGTGCACTCAATTTGCTTGGAAAATACTTGTGAATATGGCAGTCATAAAAAAACGTACAGTAGCCCAGCCTAATAATAATTTGTCTATATTAAAAGTATTGCTCTTAACAGACCTGTGTGTTTTTTATCACTAGTGCAGTGTCCGTTCTCGGAGCATATACTGTATGTGTGTGTGTGTGTGTGTGTGTGTGTGTGTGTGCGCAAAACATACCAAACTATTGTTTTGTCCAACAAATATTGTGATTTTTATTGTGATTAATATCATTCTGCAGGTGAACCGTCATCCCCAAAAGGCACAAAATCACTTGCACAGCCTTTTACCTTAACTGTTCCAACTCAGTCCAAGCAGTCTTTTGCCATCTTCAAGAAACGGCTAAAGACACATCTCTTCCATCTACACTTGACCCTCTAACACTGGCACTCTCTATTCAATTTCTATTATATCTACTTGTTTTTATTTTTAGTTATTATAAAAAACTCTCTAACACTAGTGTTCTCTATTTTTTTTTTTATTCCAACTACTTGTTTTCTTATTAATTATTATAAAAAATAATAGTAACTTGACCCTCTAACACTAGCTCTATCTGATCTTTTTTTTTTTTTTTACTTTTTAAAATTATTTTTATTTATTATAAAAACGTGCTATGTGTACTATGTGTATGTGTTAGACTATCTTGTCACAGTGCTTAAATATTGTTGCTCTTTTGTTGTTTGATTGTCCTCATTTGTAAGTCTCTTCAGAAAAATTAATCTGTTAAATGATTAATGTATGAGAACACGGTTCAACCTTCCATTAATTGAATAATATAAATGAAGCTGGCCTGAAGTGTATGCCAGTTGTTCTATTGTGTTCACTTGTTTATCTAAAAGAGCTTTGCAAAAATGCAAAGTGTAAATGTAAATTTTTGTAAAATTTACAAAACATTATTCTAATAGAGTTTATAACTAGGTGTTTGAAAGCAACAACATTTGCCAAAAATCATTGATGCATTTTGACCTTTGACCCCTCGAACTCTGACTGAGTCAGGGGAGCAGCAGCAAGTAATGTGTTGTCTTGTGCTGGTAGGACATCAGTGCTCTCTGGCCGAGGCCCAAGCTGCTTTCCCACACGCACGGCGCAGCTACAGGTCAGATTACTATTTACACTGCTTTTCAGCCTTAATCAGGATCTCCATCTGCTGCCTCTCTTCACCGCATAATACATCATCAACACATTCACAACACTCCAGTTATGCTTTACTTTTACACGCTCACACACACACACACACACACGTCCGGCATCACTTCCCCATTCCACAGTATGAAGACAGGTTGAAGGTCTGGCAAGCATTTGAACTCAGATATTAATTATTAAACTACATTTGAGCATCCGTCTGATAATATCTCAGTACCAGATTATTCAAAGTCTCATATGTAGCGTCCTGCTCTCCTCATGGTAACAAATGGAGTATGACAACTGGCCGGTGTCTCAAGGCCTGGCTCACACAGCCAAGCTTCCTCAGGTCCGCATTAATCCAGCACATTCACTCACCATCACTGTCTCTCCTCCATGAATATAAAGGCCCCTGGATTTGTAACAGTATGTCCTTCACGACACTCAAAGCCAGCTTCATTCCCATCAATATTAAATAAAAATTAAAGCCCACTCGATATATGGGAGTGTGCATTGATTTAATATTTCACCCCAGCAGTGAAAGAAGTCCTTGCTCCCACACTCAACTTGCAATTTGGAAATAAATTGACTGATTTAGACAGAGCCAGAAAGAGAGAGAGAGCAAAAAGGGGTTCGATGCGAACCTGGTCCGCCAGCACAGAGTAAGGTGACATTGCACAACAAATCACTTGCATGAATATAGAGAAAGAAAACGATTGCTATTTCTGAAAGCAATTTTGTTTGGTGAAGGTTTGTTGATTGCCATGTATGTGAATCTATCGCTCACATGACAGGAAGGGGCACAAGCATTTCATAAGAGTCAATGGCATATTTTGCTTTTAGCATAAACAATATGAGCCCTAAGACTTTCATACAAAAGCAGACACATTTTTTTTTTTTTTTACATAAAAAGGCAACTTTCTGCACAGGCCTTTTGTGTTTCTATGAGGTGTCAGGCACAGTGCAACTTTTGTGGCAGTACATCCGTTGTACTTAAATTGAGCCTAATGAAGAATAATTAGGTAGTTAAAACGTTGATAACAGAGCAGCTCAGTAAACAGATAAAAGATGAGCTGGCCTAGAGGAAGAGTTTGAGCACACATGTACATTCGCATTACATCACCATGCCGAACTTAAGGACCATTTCACTTCTCAATTTCTCACATTTCTCACTTCTCACTTCTCACTGTTTTTTTTTTCCCACGTGCTCATTAAAACTGCATGTGGTAAAATTCAGAACTTTAATTAGGAATTATTGGAAATGCAAATGAATATGAATATTTATTTAGCTTAGCAACAAGGTATTTTCACACCAAGGTAGACCATGATATGCGCTCAAAAGTTTTAGAGAGGACCATGAATGGATTAAAAAAAAACAAAAAAACAACGAAATTAACATAAAAATGTAAATGACTGTGTAGCCTTTTCATGACTGGTTCAATGTAAATAGTAGGAAAATACTCAGTATAGTATCTTAAATATCCTATAAATGCATTTTATTAAATATATAGAACATGGGTTAAGTCAGTTAAATTTTTTGATATACATACATTACATTAAAATTTAAAAATGTATATTATACATAATAATGTAATAAAAATAAATAATAATTTAATAATTCAGTAGATCATGCACTATGCACAGAGATGCAATATGGTGAC
>NW_015555773.1:70105-91375 GCF_001515605.1 Sinocyclocheilus anshuiensis | reverse complement strand
TACATTTTATATCAAATGAATAGTTTTATTCATTCATTTAAATGTTATTAATTATTATTGTTTTATTAACTAAATCCTATGGAGACACAAACTGTCCACAGCGTATACAAAAGTTCTGAGAATTCCCTCATAGATTCGAATATCTGTAGTGTAGTTGAGATCTCAATAAAAGGCTTTTAATAAGACCTCATGAGCGCTATAATCACGACAGCACTGCCATCTACTGGACTAATAGTTGAATAACAACAACAACAAGAACACGACATCATCGCAATCATCATAAACATCAACAATAAAAAAAAAAAACATAATAATAATAATAATAATAGCCTATCATTAGTTGCGTTACGCAAGCACTGTGGAGTGTAAATTTGAAATGTCTTATGGATATATATGATAAATCTTCTGTGTTCATGTAAGGGCACCGATCAAATTACAATAATGAGTAAAATACTAAATTATCTCATAAAACAGGTTAATAACAGGTCACGAATATGATTGATGATTCTGAGGGAGTTGATTTAATGTGCCATCAGTCTAATCTCAGCCGGAAGGCGGATTAATGTTTCCAGTCATTTCCGCTTCAGCGAATCAACAGGAAATTTCGTAAAAGTGATGTCGTGATGTTGACGCTTGTCACCGTTTGCTCTACAGCATCTCTTATCGCTGTTGTATCGATATGGCTGTTTCAACATGTCAGAAGATCACCTTCATCTCTTGCATCGTCCTCTGCATGTCTTTATTCCTACCTAAATTATTTTTACCCAGAGTGAAGAAAGAAACAGTGCAGTCGGAGGGTAAGATGAGACAAAAATGTAATCCCTCATTTAGTGTTTCAGTAATGTCAGTGCTGATTTGACCATCCCTGTGATCTCTGTGCTCAGGCCCCCTGTTAACCTCTACCAGCTCCCCGTGTGTGACTTCATAAAACAAAGATTCCAAAACAAATCTATCCTTATTCATTCTTGCATCTTTAAAAAACTTAATACAGTAACCATAAAAATAATAATAATAACACGGGATCATTAAAACATTATAAGGAGTTTTCATTTTGGTCATTTTGTTTAATTTAGTTTATTTTTGTATTTCGTATTTTTGAAAAACACTGGTTACTGAATTTTGATACAGAAAAATTAACTAGGAATTGCTCTTTTTAGTGCAATCTCTATAAAATGATTGTATTCACTTATTTATTTTTAAAGTTGGACCAGGACATTTTCCTCCCCCACGACACAGACATTCATTCTCTGAAGATCATGATCACTGGGACGCAGACTCTCATTACATCAAGCATTACAACCCAGAGGCCATTGCCAGAGCCAAAGGTGTTGGCAAGCCAAATCTCCTGGGCCAGGTCATCCCCGTCTATGGCTTTGGCATCTTCCTTTATATCATCTACTTGTTCTTTAAAGTGAGTCTTATCAGAAGCTATTTGGAAAGCTGCTCTGTTCGGCACCTCTCCTGTAATAATAATTTCCCTAGAGAAAATATCTAACGTGCTTTAATATATACAGAAATGTTCAAAAGTTTGGGCTTGATTAGATTTTTTATGTTTTTGCATTTATTTGATCAAACATACAAACACATTACTATT
The DNA here is from genome assembly GCF_001515605.1 of Sinocyclocheilus anshuiensis. Lineage (NCBI taxonomy): Eukaryota > Metazoa > Chordata > Actinopteri > Cypriniformes > Cyprinidae > Sinocyclocheilus > Sinocyclocheilus anshuiensis. The sequence goes on along the minus strand of NW_015555773.1, from coordinate 89,781 downwards.
GTTAAATGTTATTACAATTTAAAAGAACTGTTTTGTATTTTAATTTATTTTAAAATGTAATTCATTACTGTGATGCAAAGATTAATTTTCAACAGCCATTGCTTCAATTTTCAGGGTCACATGATCCTTCAGAAAACACACACACATACACAGTGTACTGTATATATATATATATACATATATATATATATAAGATAATATATCTGCTTTCATCAATCACTGATGCTTACTTTGATCTTTCAACAGCTGACCTCTAAGGACAAACCTCATCAACAAGGGTGCAGATTCCCTATACTGCAGTCAGAATACACATTTGAAGAGATGCGTGAGTTCGCATATACATCAACCCTAGTTGTACAACATTATATACCTAATAAAGATGCTCATCTTAATGGCACCATATTTTCAAATTGTGACTTTTTTTAAAATCACATTTCTGTTTTACTCTTATTGCATGCATTCTCGGCATTTCAGTATCTAAACCACATGCAACTCCAGATTAAGATCCTGTCCCAGACCTGGCAAGCTTTGTTCTTTGCCTTTTGTTCAACCCGGATTAGCAATCAAAAGTAATGTTTTATATGCCTAGCAGCTCCTGATACCAATTAACTGCATGTCTTTTGTATCAGTAGTAAGAGGTTTAGCTCTATTCATCAAATGGATGCCAAAGGGTGGAGGGAGCAACTGATGGAGCATCAGCACTGCACTCACTACAGCATGTGTATGAAAAGCTCAAACTTTGATTAAAATGAAACTACAAAGTGTGGCCTCCACATGTTTCAGTGAATCTGTATCTAATATGATTCTTAACCTCATTCAATTGTCTCCCTGACAGCTACTTGTCAGCTGGTGCAGATGCAGGCCAGAATGAGTGAAAAAGCCAGAGAAAAGAGAATATCTAAAGTTGTCCACCCATCTGCCAGGTAATCAGATCATATTTCTCTCCTTGCACCATCCAGTATCTTACTGATCAAAGAGCACTGACATGATCTGCACGCCACTTCGAATGGAATCCAAAAGGAAAAGTGCTAGTTCACAGCATTACGTTTCCCAGGAAATGCATAAACTGCTAAAATGCATGCCTGGAATGCTATGTAAGTCGCATTGGATAAAAGGATCGTCCAAATGCATAAATGTAAATATTAAAAAAAGTTTTTTTTTATATTCACATAGCATAGATCAGTTTTCTTTTAAGGAACTTTTTCTGTTTCCTTTTCTGTTTTTAGTATGTAATTAGTTGACAGGTATTTGACCCTACACAACACCATTGGTGGTTTGCTTTAAGTTTTACTAGCTTTACCTTTGTGACCTTTTAATTTCTTTTTAAAATAATGAGCAATAACAGAGGTCTGTTTAATGATTTGCAGCTTCATGATGATCGAGAAATGTGTATGTGTTCTAGCAGTGGTTGCAATTTGTTACTTTTCTGTAACAAATCACTGATCTGTTTTTCTGTTACAAATCAGTTTCTGACTCATCGCTTGTTCTGACTTCAGGTCACGCAGGGACACACGGAGGCGTGAGGAGAGAAAGCTCAAACAGTTGGAGATCACCCAAATGATGCGAGAGAGACAGTTGCGAGAGGGAGCCTCGCCGGAGGAGGAGGCCGAGGAGGCCCCTTACACTGCAGATTGGGAAGGTATACCTCATGGCTTTGTGTTGTGCCCACTGCTGTTTCAGTTTCTTGGCCCTTGAATTTAATTTTATTCACTGCTTCCCAAGGCTATCCAGAGGAGACCTATCCAGAGTTTGACATGCCCTCCCGCAGACGCAGATTTCCTAGTGTTATACTTGAAGAACCAGACCAAGTCATACCCACAGCAGAGGAGCTTGCTGAGAGAATGAAGGAAGAAGAGGAGGAGGATGAGCCTGATGATGCGTGTACTAATGAGGAGGTGAAAGAGGAGAATAATGAGGGAGAAAAAGAAGAGGATGACAAAGATGAAGAGGAAGAAGAGGAGGAAGATGAGGATGAGATTGGAGAAGACCAGCCCTGTCTTCCTAAAAGTATTGATGAGGATGATGAGAAACTTGAGTACCCAGGTGAAAAAGAAGAGGAACAGAAACCAAGCAGAAGACGACAAATCACTTTTAGTGATCACAGACATGTCTTCCATTATCCAAAGGGTGGAGCTGTTGGCTGCAAGTATGAGGAAGAGGAGGAAGAAGAACACGATGGAGAAGAAGAGGAGGACGATGATGATGAAGGGAATGAAGAGGAAGAAAATGGTGATGATGAAGACTGTGAAGAAGAAGAGGAGGAAGATCTACGTAATGAAGATGGGCAGAGTGAGACAGAGAAGGAGGAGGAGGATCCCCTAATGGAGGCTGAGAGCCTGGGATTCAATGATGAAGTGGAATGTGATCCTGAGGAACAGGAAGTAGACCTCATTGACTTCCTACAAACGTACCAACCTGAGGTAACCGTCATCTCGAACAAGTCAGAGTCTCCCAAAGCTCAAGCCTCTGGGACTCTTAGAATGCGTCACAAGAAACAAAAGGTGAAGAAGTGACGAGCTTGTCAAAAAAACAATAGTCTTCTGTTCGAATACCCTCTTAGTTCAACATACCTTACTGTGAATCTTTCTTGCTTCGCTTAAGGAAACAGTTTCTCTGTAACCATTTAGGCTTTTCTAAGATTTCATTAACCTGATTCCAAGAACAGCTAGAGAACATTTTAGAGTATGTTGTGTCAAAAATAGGCACTTTTAAGACCCTTTTTCCAAAGAAAATCTTTACCAATAAAACATTTACAAACAGAAGTAGCTTTGTGTGAACATTATTTCATGAGCATTGAATTACTTTACCACAAATGCAATGATTTCATCTTAAATATTTGAGATTCGAAAATTCACGTTCAGATTTATTTTATTTTTTTTTTCAAATCTTGAGTACTGTATACAAACTGTATATTGACCAATGTACACATTTTACAAAACAGTGTGACATAACAGTTATACATTATCACTTTAACACAAGAGTGGTGAGTTTTTTTTTTTTAAACAATAAAAAATAACAGAAAAACACATTCATTTTCAGTGTTTTTAACCATTTAGAGCAAACCCAAAATGTTAGAGCATTACATAAAGTATAGAAAGTGCTGGAATGGTTTCGCAAGGCAGTTATTAACAAACTGTAATAACTTACACCGATTTCTTTGCAGTTTCGCTAAAGAATTTAATATATATATATATTATTTTCTAAAAAAAACTTAATATTAAAAATATTTTTCTGGGGGAAAGATATGTTTCAGAACGTAATGTCTAAAGTTACAACATATCTATGACAAGAATAGTAACAAAAAAGGTAAGCCATTTGCATCACACTTTATGCCTTTATCTTGGATGAAGAAAAACTAACATTCTAAATATTATTTTTAACTTAAAATGCAGTTTTGTGCAATTAAGAATGTTCTGTGTGATGGAAACAAACATGACTTTTTCACATTAAACCAAAGGGGCTCTCCGCAGGAAACAAAATTATGATAGATTAATTTCTTAAAAACACATTCATTCAACATTAACGTTCTAGATTTTAGACAATGACAACATTTTTGAAGACTGCTGTGACATTTGACTGAAATGAAAAATAGTAAGATAAAAATAAACTACAAATCATGCTAATGCATTATAGAGCAGATCTAGTAAATCTGTGTGGCCATCTGAAGACTTCTACAACACTTTAAAGAATAGTTTGGCTTTAAAGTACAGCAGGTTTTTGTATCAAGATTTTTTTTTTTAACTAAATTGCCACACTGATAATACAACTTCACTTATTTCCTTTCTTCATTAATCAGGAGCACTGTTTAGCAAAGACAGAAGTGTACAAGCTATAGTACAATTAAAGACGATGATTTGAGTTTTGTGTAAATTCCACTTGGACACTTTGTTTAATCCACATTTTCACAACTACCCTCATGCAGCAGATTCCATAGATGACTTGAACAAACTGTGTTGCTGAGTATGTTTACATGCAGTTATAATCAAGCTTCAAGCCCTTTATCAAGTTCTGGTAGTCAAACTTTGCAACATCTGACCAGTGCAATTTCAACTGGACTAAAGTGTTTCCATGACAAATTATTAATGTAGGCAGACAGAAATCTAATTTTTAAAAGTGCATGTAAACGTACTTACTCATTGTAGTGACTCTGTTCTGGAAAATCAGCTACTCCACAAGCAGGAAACTAAAGCTGATCTTTCTGGAAAGCTACAGTCTAGTATACTGGAAAAATACAGGTTGTTTTCAAGAACAAAGACAGAAGCTTAAAAAGACCTGCATGACAAACAACACTGGCTGAAGAAAACAATGTAGCATCTTACCAACTTCAAGCATCAGAAGTGTTTCGTCCAAAGGCACGATATTTACAGCTTTCCACCATTAATCTCTAAATAAAGTGCTCAGTACATTCCCCTACAAATGTAACGGGTCAGTATGAGATGATAATGTACTTACCCTGATATTGACCCTCACGTAAAATGACTTGGTACACACTTCTTCCACCATGTAGGACTTCAGGTGCTTTCACACTAGAGCTACTGGACCTGGATATGGTAAACCATTCATTTTGGTTTGTTCTAATGATATAAAAGCCATTTTTGGATCTCATGTCCTCTTAAAACTGTATGTAAACCATCCAGGAGGACACAAAGTCATAATGATTACATATATTTTGTGGAATTGTCACACATTCATCAGTTGAATTTTAGGAAATCCGCACCAAAAGCTCGAATGTGAAGGCACCTTGGTCAAGCTTTGTGCTTGAAGCACAGTGAATTATGGGGTAAGACACAATCAGCAGATGGTATGGAAATCTATAAATACATAAATAGTGGTTAAATATGTCAGACTGTCATACTTCATACTGGCTTTGGAGTCCTTGTGAAGCATGAATTGATACGTTACAGATTTAAATGGCATGATGAATGACACAAGTGACATGTATAACTGAAGAAATGTCACATATGAAAGTCATTTACAAAAGTCCATTAAATTAAATACCCAAACTGTTATATCACAGCTACATGTTATATTTATTGTGAAAACTCATAATTGATTGGTTAGTGAACATTAATTCTTTTAGAATTATGACCATGGAAAAATTATTTTCGTTTTTAATCTTAGGGACAAAAGTACTACTGTAAATGATCCTTCTTTTAACATTAGCAAAATATTAGTTTTACCTTGACGGTTAAGTAAAGAAAGCGAGTAGGAGATTTTTGACTGTCGATTCAAATGAATGCATCCTCTTCTTATTAATCTTCCCAGTTTGAGCTTTGAAGTCTTTGTGCTTTCCCCCAACTGTGATGCCCTTTTTTACAAAAGCGGAAATGCCACTTTGCTCACGCACATTCACACAAGAAGACAAACTCAATACGCATTCATGCCTCCAAAGGAGGATCTTGAGAGAGGGACCCTGCTGCTTTGGAGTTCACTGCAGCCCTTTACTCAGTGATTGGGATTGTAAAGCAGTCTGGCTGGGTCCTTTTGAGCTTGTGGCTGGCAGAGAGAGATGAGTTACTCACAGGCTAGCTTGCTGTCAAAACTGGACAGAGCAATAGCAAACGCCTGCAGGGCACACATGGGGTAGTTGTAGTCCATTGTGAAGACGTCCTCTGCCACACGACCAAACTGCATCACAATGTAATCCGCTGCATACACGAAAGAGAGAATACAGGGATGAGAGTACAGACAAAACAAACTGTTTCTAAAATAAAATCCATCTCGAGTATGTAATATACAGTACGTTCCATGTTTAGTGCCTAAAAAGTGTTTGGACAATTTTGGACACTAAAGTAACACTTTAATATGTCAGATTTTCATTGCATTACATGCAAAATATTGAACTAAGTGGCTTTGGCAAACAAATGATGCTAGAGCCTTTCTCAGAACTAACATCAATTTTCTAGGTCACTTTTTCTATTATTTCTAACCATCTGGTCTCAAGGTAATTTCAGATAGATGTATGATGTCAGTTCCCCTTGTGTTCAAGGGATAGCTCATTGAACAATGAACATTTTGTCATCATTTACTCACCCTTATGTCATTCCTGTATGAGTTTCTTTCTTATGTTGAACATAAAAGAAGATATTTTGAAGAATGCTGGTAATCAAACATTTGATGGTCCCAATTGACTTCCAAAGTACTTCTTTCCATACTATGGAAGTCAATGGGGACCAACAACTGTTTGATTATTCAAAACATTTCAATATATATATATATATTTATTTGTATGTTTAACATAAGAATTAAACTTATACAGGTTTATATAGGTTATAGGTTTACTTAAACAGGTAAATGATGACAACATTTTCAATTTTGGGTGAACTATCCATACTATGGAAGTCAATGGGGACCAACAACTGTTTGATTATTCAAAACATTTCAAAATATATATATATATTTATTTTTATGTTTAAATATAAGAATTAAACTTATACAGGTTTATATAGGTTATAGGTTTACTTAAACAGGTAAATGATGACAACATTTTCAATTTTGGGTGAACTATTCCTGTCACACTAGCAGAATAACCATTGGTTGTAGTTCATCAAAATAACATGTTCCACAATGTTTGACAATCAGACTTTTTGAACAATATATTAATTGGTTTATATATTGAAAGTTAACAGACTTCATTTTGATTGAAAAGTGTTTTTATGCTACATTTCTTTTAAATAAATGGCACTTGTTTATATACATATTACTTTTAGGTAAGTCGTGGCCTAATGGTTAGAGAGTCGGACTCGTAACCCAAAGGTTGCGGGTTCGAGTCTCGTACCGGCAGGGATTGTAGGTGGGGAGAGTGAATGTACAGCGCTCTCTCCCACCTTCAATACCACAACTGAGGTGCCCTTGAGCAAGGCACCGAACCCCCAACTGCTCCCCGGGCGCCGCAGCAAAAAAATGGCTGCCCACTGCTCCGGGTGTGTGTTCACGGTGTGTGTGTGTGTGTGTGTGTGTGTGTGCACTTTGGATGGGTTAAATGCAGAGCACTAATTCCAAGTATGGGTCACCATACTTGGCCACATGTCACGTCACGTTCACTTTCACTTTCACTTAATGGACTATATTAAAATGAAAACTTTAATAATTTTACAAAACAATTGAATTAAAAGCTAAAAATCAAATGTTATATATCCATTTATATCCATATAAATAAAATGGTATACATATATATACAATATATATATTCCACTACAGATGGATTTTAATTCATTCACTACATTTAAACATTGATATTGTTCCGAAATAACAATTTTTCCTTGCATTTACAATGCAAACCAAATAGTACACAAAACTAAGATTTTGAACTTAGAACTCACGGTCATTGTCATGAATGATCTGAAAATTTTTGACAGATGCTTGGGTGACCCTGCCATGGAAGTTGAGCACATATGATTGCGTATCATCGTTCCACACAGGCGTCTTGTTGTGAAGCTCTATCACACTCTCAGTGCTTTTGTTCTGCCATCGAGCCAGTAGAGACTCATGCTCCTGCAAAACAACAGACAGATGTGGGGGATTAGCTTTCCATCAGAGCAACATTTGTATATAAAATATAGGTCAAGTGATATTCGTTGCCTCATACTAATGTTTTACATAAGACATACATTACCTAGTATTTTACTGCTCATGTAACACAAATGACACACGTAAATTAACAAACTGAAAAAAATTTATGTAAAAATTCGTTTAAAAACTTCAATATGATATCACATGCACATTTGAACAGCTTCTTCTTATTTTATTTTGAGAACTACAATTACCCTTTTGATATTCTAGCTATGTATGCACAAACAGGCCAACATGCTGCATTTATGCTATCCTAAACAGCCTTGCACTCACATTTCGAGGCCTTATGGAGACTCTTTCATGGTCCATGTTCATTCCAGGAATAATGACACTCATCTTTCGAGGCCCCTTGAACCCTAAAACATTAGTTTCCTGCGCAACAGAACACAAACATCTGAATTATTCGCACATCAACTTACTGAAGAGGAATTCTTAGAAATCATTCATCTACACAAGCATTTCATTTCCTGTTTTTCCTTCATCAGTGGTATTGCTATGTATAAAAATAACCAGCAGAGGTCAGGCTTGGCTCATCGTTGCTTGTGGCTTTAAGACGTAGTGCCCTTAGGGCTGGGTGCTGGCTCTGTGCTGGCCATTGACCGAGATCATGCTCACAAACTCACGTAGCAGATTGCGGCAAGCTCCTGTCGTAGATTCCCTGCTTCTAGGCTGGAGGTGGTCTTGACTGGGTTCACACCACTGTCATATACCGTAAACTTGGTACCCATAAGGTTCGATCTGTGGGGATGACATCGGATGAAATTCATACAATGAAGTTTCCATCGTGGCACAGCGAAGGGATGAACCTCCCAAAGATTGTCAAGAATATGTTCAGGCCATAGCTATTTCACACCAAAATCAAAAGAATAAAAATAAAAAAAATAAAAAAAATTTTTGAGTAGCAATACGAAACATGGCATTTTAACACATTTAATATAAAAATTAGTTTTTAAACGAGCTGTAATGAGATTCAGACATCAGCACGCACACAGTTGCTCTCTCCTCATATGAACGAGGACACTCCAGCACACAGGCAATGAACCCAATTACAGTTTTAAATAGGTTCAGCAGTGCACACATGCACACAAACTCATTAAAGGTCCCTCTAGAATGTTTAGAAAGAGACACATGCCTCTTGTCTGTAAGAACAGCATTGATTTAAGTTACGCTACCTTATGAAACACACGACACAATGAATCATTCTTAAGTATACCTCAGTTTGCCAATAAAGCTCTCGCCGCCTCGTGATAGGTCAGTAGGGTCGATGGAGATGAGGTAATTGGATGTTTTGCTCTTCTTTCTCTTCCTCCCGGCTAAAAGGAAAACCTAATGTATAACAGAATTTAATTGGTCGCCGAACAGCAGCACAAAACTGACATCAAAAACATCCAACAGAAATTGAGACATAAATAAACAATCAGAGACCGTGTTTCCATGTTTCCAGAAACAACTATTATTAGAACACTAGTATTTTCACCAACTAAAAAAATGGTTTTAAGTCAGTTATTTCTATCTTTTGCTGTAGTGTGCACCCTTGTCATACGCATACATATTTGAAAATGACTCAAAATATTACAATTCAATAGTTTCAGTGATAATACTTCTTGCTAGAAAACCCCAAAAGGACTCACCCTCTCCACCCTGCTTGCTGAGCTCAATCACTGACTGGTCGAGAGAAAGATAGCGATGAATGTGGGCAGCAGCTTGCTCATAATCCTGGTTACGCAGGGCTGTCTGAACACCATCTGTGCAGAACTTCAGATCTAGAATATCATCTGCCCTCTGAATTGCTTGGTACAGCCTTTTCTGAAACAGAACCAGGTGCAAAGCTTGAGTGGAAGCTGTCATACTGTCATTCTGATAGAGTGTACGTATCATACGAATGTGTATGTTGGGCACCTTGGTGAGGTCCAGCTGTCTGACTTTGCTGCTCACGTTCTCTGCCAGGCTGCAGGTGAAGCTGATCATGCCAGACAGTTGCACTGCATCTCCCTCGATCAGCTGCAAGTTGGGTCTGAGGAACACACAAAAACACAATTTATCAGCACACTATATTCTGTTTTCTCAGATCAACAGTATACGTTAAGTGTCAAACACATACACACTCACCCCATCCTCTGCAGGGCGAGCATCTTTGTTTCTATGTTGCTCTGCTGTCCCATAAGAGCGCCCAACTCCATCTGCACTTCCGCCTGTCAGGGAGGTGCGTTTGTAAACAGTTTATGCCAGTGCATAATCAACATGCACACAATCTCGCAGTTCAGGCACAAGTTAGTTTTTATATATATAATCAACAAATTAAAACAGCTGATGAGCGTTTATCTACCCTTATTAGTAGTCCAGCTCACAGAGACTAACCAACACTGTGTCTCCACTAATAAATATTCACCTCTTCTCCACATAGCTGCGCATACACTCGATCCAGATCCTCCAGCTCTGTCAGACCCTCTATGGTGTCGGACTGCACGGCGGAGAGCCCCGCCGGACCACCGCGACGACGCGCCGGTTCATCCATGACATCCATGACAGCCCCACATCCACACAAACTGCGTCACTTCCGCTGACTCTAGCGCGTCATGTGCGACTTGTGCGACTTTACTCCCATCTAATGGTAGCTTTTGTGTGTGTGAAAAGGTTAAATGCCTCTCAAGCAGTGTGTAAAACATAATTCATAATTCATGTTACATTTGTTACTTCATGATTTTTTTTTTACTTATGGGAATGTTTATAAATAAAGATAATAATAAAGAATATGGTATGCAGTGTGGTTATATAGGTTCATAGGACAACAGAATACAAAAGTCACTATAGCTTTTCTTTACCATTGTACAGTGATAGAATTAGATTAATATCATGGCACTTGGCTATCTGTTGCATCGTACCGAATTACTGTTATTATATTACAGTGGTGGCTAAAATTATTAGAACACTAGTATTTAATTTTCACCAGCTAAAAATGGTTGTAAATCAGTTATTTCTACCTTTTGTTGTAGTGTGTTTCCAAACATTCATTTTGCCATTAATTTTAATGATCCAGTGAGGTTTTTGTTTGCACAAGGAGTCTGACAACAGTCAGTGCTCCACACAGAGATCTGATCTGATCATCATCCAGTCTGTCTGGAATGACACGAAGAAACAGAACAAACTGAGACTGACTAAATCCAGAAGAACTGTGGCAACGTCTCCAAGATGCTTCAAGAAAACTACCTGCAAAGCTACAGTACTGTTAAATGTTTTAGGCACTTGTGGAAAAATGCTGTAAAATGAGGATGCTGTCAAAAATAATGTCATAAATAGATTTTCTTTATCAATTAACTTCTATTAACTAAATTAAATCAAAGTTTGGTGTGACCATCCTTTGCGTTTAAAGCAGCTTTTGCCCTATAGGTGCACTTGCACATAGATTCTCAGGTAGCTTTGCAGGTAGGTCTCTTGAAGCATCTTGGAGACGTTGCCACAGTTCTTCTGGATTTAGTCTGTCTCAGTTTGTTCTGTTTCTTCATGTCATTCCAGACAGACTGGATGATGATGAGATCAGATCTCTGAGTGGAGCACAGACTCTCCAAAAAATCTCACTGGATTATTACAATTAATGGCAAAATGAATGTTTGGAAATATAAACTGATATTTCCTCCTGACACACTACTGTACAGCAAAAGATAGAAATAACTGACTTAAAACCATTTTTTCAGTGTGTGTGTGTGTGTGTGTTTAATAGTTGTTTATGGGAAAATATAATTTATAGGGAAGTTGGCTATATGCTGTATGTGTTATTCTATATGGTAAATAAGACGGCTATAAGACATTGTTTTTAACATATGATTTACGATTTAGTCCTGATATTTTTAGGACAAGCAGCAATATTATAGTTAATTGTCATTTAGCTAAATCTCCCTTCAGGCTAAATTTTGTTCCTTTCATCAGAATAAATCATTTCAAGCCCTTCGGCAAATTAGAGCAATGGAGTGTCACTGATTGGGCTTGATTGCTGGGGCACAACAATGATGACTTCCAAATAAGCCAAAACTCTTTAGAAAAACTGGAAATAATCAGTGTTTCGTTGTGCCTGACCTTCTTGCCATCCTCTCTCTCCAGATGGAGGTAGTAAGTGGGGTACATGCCCCTGTCCATGCCCTTCTTATCCCGTGTGATCCGGCATTTCACAGTCACCCCTTGGGGTGCGGGTCTGAGAGTGAACTCCTCCAGGTCATCCACGTCGATGGATGGTTCATTGGCCAATGGGGAGGAAGCTGAGGTCGCCTCCTGTCACATTGATTAGGCAGATTGAGATCGATCCCAGTCAATTATAAATTTACACGGTAGATTATTACAAATACACAATCATATTTATGTATATTATGTATTTTTATTTAAACCTGGAAAAAACAATACATTTTGTAAAACAAAGTAACTGTAAAATGAGGTAAAAATTTTAAATAAATAAATAAATAACCTTTTTGTACATGTAGATTTGTTTTTGTGGGGGTTTTTTTAGCCCTAAAAAAGTAAAATCTAGGTATAATGTCAAGTGAGGGGAACTCCATTGTGCAGACGGTCATATGTGCTTGCTTTTATTCAATGATAAAAATGTATAATAGAAGTATTTCCACTAGAGCACTCAGCTGATGGACCCAGCATAAATGAATCAAACATCCCTGTGGTCTTAAATGTAAGCAGCTGAGATTAAAACTGAAATGTTAAAGAGCAACAAAGCAGCCCAATGACGTTAGTAGAGTCAGACTCAAGAGACATGGATGAGCCACTACACAACCAAATAAATAACAGCTAGATTTAGACTCCACGACTTTAGTTTACTGGAATAACTTGGAGAACTGACAAATAACATGTACAAGAATGTGTACATAATACAAATAAATACATCTTTAAAATGTCCATGTAGTATCTCAATTAATAAAAGCATAAAAATTATTAAGAAAAAAATCTTCTTCAACATAAATTTAGATTAAATATTACAGTCACACTACAGGTATTCTCCCTATTGACTAATCTACTAATACATTTTTATTTTCTACAAAACACTGTACATTGTGATCACCAGTGAGACGGTGGTAAGAGCAGGGGTTTCAAACAGGCACGGCTTCCATCAAGTTATTTTAAGAAAGTAATCATTTCACTGTTGCCATAGGAAACAACAGGACTATGGCCCTCCATTTCCAGCATTGCAGGTTTTGTGCCAAGGTAGACACAAGGGAATACATCCCAGCATGACAATACACAGACTGCTTGTGTCAGCACTGTACATGTAACACAACTGGACACTGAGGCGATCACATTTGGAGCTAACACACATAGACCACTCAAAATAGCAGTCAACCTTCAATTTTAACATCTCAGAATAGACAGGAATGGATAAGAAGTGACCTTTACCAGCACCATGCAAAACTGCTAGCTGGGGAATCAACAAAAGATACAGTCGACAATGTATCATATTCTGTAGGTGTGGTGGGTAAGTCAGAATCTTATTGGTGCAGAACTGCATCTAATCCAAGGATCTTTAACCTTTTGCAGGCCAAGGACTGCTTGATGTATGGAACAGTGACCCTCTGTTATACTGTAAAAAAATTGTTTTACATATTAAGCATAGCCTATCATAACTTGCATATAGTACCATATCCTTAAATTGCAACCCCATTAAAATAATAATTTGAATCTTTATTAAATTCTCTGTAAAGACGTTCAGAGTCATGTATGTGTGTATTGCAATTTAATTTTACTTCCATTTAATGGATTTTAAAGTTAAGTTAATGCTTTAAAAATCTAATATGGTAGGGACAATGAAACGTTTCTCTAAATTTTACTTTCTTAGCTTTAACTTTATTTAAACTTTGTATTTATATATTATATATTTTACTATATTATATTTTTATTTAATACATATTTTGTACAAAATACAAAAACCACACACATTTTCCCCCAACAATTACAAAATACACTACTATTTAAGATATATATATATATTTTTTAAAAGTCTCTTATGCTCATCAAAGCCACATTTATTTATTTATTCAAAAATATAAAAACAGTAACATCGTGAAATATTATTAGAATTTAATAGAACTTGGGCCATTTTAATATGTAACTTCTTTCTGTGATGGTAAAGCTGAATTTTCAGCAGCCATTACTCCAGTTTTCTGTCACATTATACTTCAGAAAGTCTAATATGCTGATTTGGTGTTCAAGAAACATTTCTTATTATCAATGTTGAAATCATTTGTAACACCGTAAAAGTCTTTACTGAGAAAGTAGTCTACCTTGCTGGACTTTTTGCTGGTGGCAGATCCAGGTCTTGTGTTGCTGTTGAGCTGAGATGAACTTGAGCTGACCAAATCATCTTCATCATCGTCTTCATCAAAGTTCATGCTACTGGAGATTCCTTTGAACAAGAAAAATATTGAGGTGCTAATCAAATAGTGTGTCGATAGCAGAACATGAGGAGAGAACAGCAGCAGGCATAAAGCAAACATAGAGGCATTATGCAGTGCAAATAACACTGCAAATAACTGCGCTCTGATGCCAAAAGAGCATACGGCATGAAATTTAGCATACACAACAAACAGTACATTTAGATACAATTTTTTTTTAAAACTTCACTCTTTTAATCTGTTCAACAAATTAGCAGAAAAAGGGGATGCACAGGATAAAATGATTGTCCACAGTCCAGATCGGCTCTAACCAGCTCTAATAAGTCATGCAGACAGTAAAGACATGATCTAATCCAAATATGTCACAGAAGGAGGAGAGAGAGGCAGACACTGAATCTGAATGCTATAGCATGTAAGTAGATCTCAAAGTGTTAGTCACCAGATGATGATACTGTACATGACGTTGTTTTGCATGTTAGGCGATCAGTAATACTGAAGAACAATCTGCAAATCTCCATGATCGGCAAGATCGTAGGGGTCTCTCCATCTGTCTCTCTCTCCGCTCTTGTTTGCGTTACTCTGAGGACTATCGCTGGTGTACCTTTCTTCAGCATGGTGACCCGTAGGTCCTGTTTGCCCTGTGACTGTGTGTTGCCCACTGCCTCACCCTGGTTCTCTGCCTCGCTCTCCTGGGCAGGGGAGTGGCCCACTGTCAGGATCTGAATCTGGTTGCCCAGCTCCTGACCCTCATCCTGGAAGGCAGCGGGCCCATCAATTCCTGTGGTACCACCACAACACAGTAACACTGTTAACTCCACTTCGTCAACCATCCTGCATCCACGTTGGTGTCACAGAATAATGGCGTTTCATGGAAATATGGAGACAGACATTCAAATCTTAATGAGTGAATGAATCCCTCTGCAGTATTAGACTTGATGGTCCTTTGTGAGACAAACACTACCGGTCAAAAGTCTGGAATTATTTAGATTCTTTAAATGTTTTCTAAAGCTTCTTATGCTCACCAAGGCTGCATTTATTTGTTTAAAAAATACAACAGAAACAGTATTATTTGAAAATATTTTACATTGTAATTTATTCCTGTGACAGGAAGTCACTTTACTTTAGTCTTCAGTGTCACAGGATCTTATTATCATCAATGTTGAAAACAGTTTTTGCGGCTTAATATTTTCAGGATTCTTTGATTAATAGAAAGTTTAAAAGAAGAGTATATAATAGAAATAGAAATGTTTTGCACCATTATAAATGTCTTTACTGTTACTTTTCATCCATTTAATGCATCCCTGCTGGATTAAAAGGGTCATATGATGCTGCTAAAAAGATGTGATCGGAGAAATGACAAACCACAAGCCCTACTCTACACTGCCCAAAACAATCGCTTTAAATATAAAAAATATAAAATATAAAAACTCTTTAAATACAAAAAACGTACTTACAGTCTGTGAGTCATAACAGCCGGCAATGTAATCTACTCTACCAGGATCAATATTCTTTATGCACCAAGAGCTTGTAACACTCCAAAGAGAAAGGAAAAATTGAAATCGCATCATATGACCCCTTTAAAGTATTGATTTATTTCCTTCTTTTTTGCTGAAGGATCATGTGACACTTAAGACTTGAGTAATGGCTGCTGAAAATTCAGCTTTGCCATCACAGGAATAAATACATTTTAAAACATATTCAAATAGAAATGTTTATTATTTCTATTTAATTATTTTTTTTATTGTAATAATATTTCACAATATTACTTTTACTGTATTTTGATCAATTAAACGCAGCCTTGGTAAGCATAAGACACTTATTTTAATAACATTAAAAAATCTTAATCATTTCAAACTCTTGGCTGGTAGTGTATGCAATATATAACCTCCTCAATGAACTTTGCATGTGCTGTTGCTTTTAAGCGCCCTTGGGGTTTCAAGAATTAGCCGTCGTCTATTTACAGATGCTCTTATGTCAGCCTGGGTTTTGTATTTCATCCAGTTAGTCACTATCAGCGAAAGAACACGTTGTCCCAGACAAGCACAGCTACATGCAATTGTCCAGATTATAGCTACCCTCCATCCATGCATCCAACCAGGTCAAATCAAGTCATTATAGCTATCGAGACCCTTTGTCCCCCTCCAGGGATTCATCTGGTGAACAATGTCAGAGAATTAGCTCTGACTAGATTGCCGAGAGGCATTAGTGCTCATGATTGCACAAAAATCAGTACTGCATTTAGACTATGATTGTCACTGAAGTTAAAGTGACCTGTGATGGGGCTCCTTAAAAATGTAAGTAATCATCAGAGAAAAAGCCAGAGAGACAGAGAATATTGATCGATCAAGAATAGCCTCCATAAAATGAACAAGACGTTTGCATCAGCTTATCCTTTCAAAGCTTTGGGTCCAGATATAGCATGTATGATTTGAAATCATCATTTGTGAGTCACAGATCTGTTTTTGTTGATTATGTCATGTATAAAGTACCATAACCTGTGTCGAGGGCCACTACATGAGTGTGGGGGAGATAATGATGGTTCAGTTGTCGCCGTCTCAGAAGACGACTAGCAGCACCGTAATAAAAGAGCAACAAGTGAAGAAATAGCTGTGTTCAGACATGCAGCAAAAAAATCTGGTTTTCTTTTTTTAGGCATATCTGACTGACTTATTTATTGTCTTTTTTTCTTCCAAACCACATCCATACCTGTTTCCAGACCAGATGTTGTGGTTGTAAAATTAAATTTGTAAAACAAAAGAAAGCAGCCATCAAACTTAGCTTGATAAAGTCAAAACTACACTGAAAAAGTGCATATGCCTTGTAATTACTCATTTTATTAGAATATTTTATACTTGACCCAACTTAAATAATTTACCTTTCTGTCTTGTCATTGAGCTAAAGTAAATTGTTTAGTTAACTGAAAGTAAAAGTATGTTTTGTTGGTGTAATTTAAAATATTTGTTTCACATCAAAATTAAGAATTTTGCGTTCTGTGAAAACCATGTGACCACTGATGTCATCGAGGTTCGGTTTGAGAAATTTCTGATCCACTGCCATCTTGTTTTCCCACATCAAGACTGCAGCTGACACAATTCCATAATATCGGTGAGTAATTATACAAATAACTTTGAGTTTATTGTTACTACAGTTGATATATGTGTATATGATGATTTTGACTAAGTTTTTTGACTAACTGCTTAATGGGAGTGTTTTGTCACATGTACATGTGGCGGCATGTACATACATCTTTCTTTGTGTGGATTGCGTAAAGTTATTGACAAAAAATATGCATGTTTAGAGGACGTGCTTACTATAGGTTCACTTCTCACGTAACAGAGTGCTGCAGGAATGAGTCCTAAAACCTGAAAATAACATTTTTACACTACCAGTTCCATCGTCCTGAAGTCAATAAATTTGTTTAGTTAAATGCCTGAAATAAGGTCTGTGGTTAAAACAAGCTCAAGATATTTGCCCATTTTATTCGAGATAACACTTGTGATTTTAAAGTGAAAGTTTGCGCATTGTGTTCATGGCTATCTGCCTGCCTTGTAGTACATTAAATAATAACTATATATCAAATTAGATCTTTTAATTGCACTTAATGTATCTTAATACATTAAGCCATATTAAGTGTTTATGTTTTTTCTACAGGAGGAAAACGCTCAACGAGAGACTTTGCACATGCGTTCATATTCTGCTGTTCTGTAGCCATGGATTTGCGGGTCTTGTCTTTTTCTTGCAAGACCCTGTACGTTACAGTATAAAATTTGCTTTAATCGTTTAATCACCACCATTGTCTTGTCTCCATTGGCAACACGCACGATTTGTGTCGATTGCAAGTGACGTCGCAGGTATCGGAGAGTGCAAGTGGCGATTGCAAGTGACATTGTAAGTTAGTTTCTTTTTTATTGTCTTCACCACCTGGCTACTGTTGTAAAATGTTGAGAGATTCAAACAAAAAGTAATCAATAAATAGAACAAAATAAAAAATAAAAAAGACTGCAAGTGACATCGCTAGCGGAAGCGCAAGTGTCTGAGAGTGCAAGTCTGAGAGTGCAAGTGCAAGGCTGCAGCCAGACCCTTCTCGGTCGGTGGGGACATTAAAGGGATAGTTCACCCAAAAATTTAAATTCTGTCATTAATTACACACCCTCATGTCGTTCCAAACCTATAAGACCTTTATTCATCTTCGGAACACAAATTAAGATTTTTTTGTTGAAATGTGAGAGCTTTCTGACCCTGCATAGACAGCAATGGAGCTACCACGTTCAAGGCCCAGAAACGTAGTACGCACATCGTTAAAATAGTCCATGTGACATCAGTGGTTTTAATTTTATGAAGCTATGAGAATACCTTGTGTATGAAGAAAACAAAAATAGCAACTTTATTCAACAATTTCTTCTCTTCAGTGTCAGAATTTGACACGCGGTTGAGTAATTAATTACAAAATTTTCATTTTTGGGTGAACTATCCCTTTAAATGTGATCACCCAGAACAGGAAAACTCATCTACTTACTAGTTTGCTTTTACGGCCTCATTGTGTTTACATTCAAGGTCTTTAAATACATACTGAACTACACAATCAAAGCTCATAAATCATATTTTTTCCCAAGATTATACCATTTATCATTTGTGAAGATTATCCTGATGAACAAAATGTATAAGAATTATAAACTTTTGTTGGTCACACAGCTTATTTTAGGCAATAATCTAAATGGAAATGGAAAATCCTATTGGCTTTTTGTCAATGGCTAATTCTGGGTTTCTGGGTCAGTCTAATACATCATCCCTGCAGCACTGTATTAAACTCAACTTTACTCTTTTATTATTTTGTAAGCTAGTTTATATCCATGTCAGCTACTCCACTAAAAGTCATACCTTCAGCAAAGAAATCCAAATGCTCCCTTGTGTGAGTCATTGAGCTAAATATAGTATTTCTCTATAGTATTGGTGCTGACGTTGAGCTAAAAGCATCACCACTGCCACCGTTTGATGGATGGAGCCCATACGTCTATTTGTCTATTTCATGAATGTTTGTGTCTTGTATCGATGAAGGTTGCAGTAGGTCATCTCAGCACTGCTCTTGGCAGGCAGACAGCAGCTGCTCCTAAGCAGTATTAGAGGGGATTTCGTTACTCCTTGAGAAAAGATTGGCAGTAGAACAGCTGTTTGGTTCCTCTCCAGGGGCACGTTCATTAACACCCTGTGCCACACTGTCATTGACAGAGAAAGCGGTGAAAATCCTCAACACGCTCTCACAGGGAGATGGATTTAGATGAAGGGAAATGAAATACAAAAACAGTACGGAGAACATGAAGACATGAGAAGATTGTATATACAGTAGCTGTGGTAGTTTAAGCAAGCACACCACATGAGAGATGGCAAATTACAGTAGCTGCTGTTTGACTTAAATGATATGCTTTTTATTGGTTTACTTTTTTCCACTTAGAAAGCAAATTAACTTTATGTTTTAAACCTGTAGGACTCTCTTTCTTCTGCTGAACACAAAAGAACAGAAAGAAAGAAAGAAAGAAAGAAAGAAAGAAAGAAAGAACCTGAAAAAAAATCATGGTTTTATGTTTTCCAAAAAAAATTGTATACAGCATTCGTAGTATAAAGTATTAAGATTATTTTAAATTGTAACATATATATATCAAATAAATGCTGTTCTTATCAAACAAATGCACACACATATATATATATATATATATATATGTGTGT
>NW_015555773.1:63503-70064 GCF_001515605.1 Sinocyclocheilus anshuiensis | reverse complement strand
AAGAACAGAAAGAAAGAAAGAAAGAAAGAAAGAAAGAAAGAAAGAAAGAAAGAAAGAAAAAGAAAGAAAGAAATATTTTCAACATCATTTCTTTTTTTGTGTTTTACAGAAGAAAGAGAGTCATACAGGTATGGAATGACATGAGGGTGAGTAAATGATGACATAAATGATGACGTGCATGGCAACAAGGCAGTTGTGAAATCAATGTAAAAACCTTGGAAAAAATACACAACCGTTTAAACATTTTGAAAGAAGTCTCTTATGCTCAACAAGGCTACATTTATTTGATCAACAATACAGAAAAGAATGTGAAAAATGTTACAATTTAAAATAATCTTAATACTTTATACTACGAATGCTGTATACAATTTTTTTTGGAAAACATAAAACCATGATTTTTTTTCAGGATTCTTTGATGAACAGAAAGTTCAAAAGAACAGCATTTATTTGATAAAATATCAAATAAATGCTGTTCTTTTATTTGATAAAATATCAAATAAATGCTGTTCTTTTACATATATATATATATATATATATATATGTGTGTGTGTGTGTGTGTGTGTGTGTGTGTGAGACATGGTAGTCTTTACTGTCACTTTTGATCAAATTAATGTGTCCTTGCCAAATAAAAAAAATATTTAAATAAATAAATAAATCTTACTGATCCTGAACTTTTGAACAGTAGCATAACAAATCTTTTTGCATGCTGTTGTGATGCATGTGAACATCCTAAATCTATTCTTCTGTACAGCGCAGGTAATGCTGATCATGACACAAACGGAATCACTGGATGACACAAATGTCCTTTACACACACAGATACACTCATACACACAGATTTTCGTGCACATGCTGGGCCTGATGGTTAACAGGCTGCTCAGCTGACCTTTGTGCTTGCCCTTTTTCTCCTTCTTGGCGCTGCCAGTCTGAGGAGTGGAGGTAGGCGGCTTGGTTTTTTTAGCCGAGCGAGGGGCCTGAACCTCTGCTACGGCTTTAACTTCTTCCTGTTCCGCTTCTTGTACTAAACAAGGAAGTGCAGGATGAGCCAGCAGGAGCAGAGAAGATACAGGAGCAGAGAAGAATACAAAAACAAAAAAACAAGAGGAAAATAAAGAAAAGGGTTAAAGTGAATGAGGAGAAGAAAAAGAGTTAGCAAAGACACAAAGCAGAAACAAAGCTTACGTTTTTAGCATACACACAGAAGACGGCTACAAGCACAAAAAAAAACGAAATATCCCACTGCTCCTATACACCCCTGGATGCAATTTTAAATGAAGGGGATTCGGTGGTTGTCAGAATTGTGAAATTCATTCAAAAAAATTAATTCCTTCTCACAGCCTACTTCTTTTAACTGTCCTTCAAGGCCGTGAACTGCTGTGCTTTCTTAAACAACAGATCTAGGAGGATTCATCTGAGTCTATGCACTCATGAAAGTGCATATCACTGTCGGTTTGACGTTTGTCGATAGCTACAGTACATCACTAACACTGAAAGGCATAAAGAGACGCGCCTGTCAGAATGAGAGAAAAGTGATCAATGGTTTAGTTATGGAAAGAAACCACAGAGACATTGACTTGCTATTTTTGAAAAGAGAGAGTCACGCAGAGTTAAGCAATGGAGTTACTGTTTGTTACTCATGCTTTGAGAGACTGAAGACGTCAATTCACAGGTGAGTACGTTCGGGGTTCAGACACACTCTCTCTGTTTAAATCTAGATTAAAGACACATCTCTTTGGCCAAGCATTCAAATAATGCATCTCATAATCTTGTACTGCAGTTATATCTGATCAAATGCACATTATTATTCTTTAGTTTGGGTTAAACAAATCAATTTTGCTTGGTTGGAACAGCAGCTACGCTAATTATGTCTCTATTTGTTTCTCTGTATATATATATATATATATATATATGTGTGTGTGTGTGTGTGTGTGTGTGTGTGTGAGACATGGTAGTCTTTACTGTCACTTTTGATCAAATTAATGTGTCCTTGCCAAATAAAAAAAATATTTAAATAAATAAATAAATCTTACTGATCCTGAACTTTTGAACAGTAGCATAACAAATCTTTTTGCATGCTGTTGTGATGCATGTGAACATCCTAAATCTATTCTTCTGTACAGCGCAGGTAATGCTGATCATGACACAAACGGAATCACTGGATGACACAAATGTCCTTTACACACACAGATACACTCATACACACAGATTTTCGTGCACATGCTGGGCCTGATGGTTAACAGGCTGCTCAGCTGACCTTTGTGCTTGCCCTTTTTCTCCTTCTTGGCGCTGCCAGTCTGAGGAGTGGAGGTAGGCGGCTTGGTTTTTTTAGCCGAGCGAGGGGCCTGAACCTCTGCTACGGCTTTAACTTCTTCCTGTTCCGCTTCTTGTACTAAACAAGGAAGTGCAGGATGAGCCAGCAGGAGCAGAGAAGATACAGGAGCAGAGAAGAATACAAAAACAAAAAAACAAGAGGAAAATAAAGAAAAGGGTTAAAGTGAATGAGGAGAAGAAAAAGAGTTAGCAAAGACACAAAGCAGAAACAAAGCTTACGTTTTTAGCATACACACAGAAGACGGCTACAAGCACAAAAAAAAACGAAATATCCCACTGCTCCTATACACCCCTGGATGCAATTTTAAATGAAGGGGATTCGGTGGTTGTCAGAATTGTGAAATTCATTCAAAAAAATTAATTCCTTCTCACAGCCTACTTCTTTTAACTGTCCTTCAAGGCCGTGAACTGCTGTGCTTTCTTAAACAACAGATCTAGGAGGATTCATCTGAGTCTATGCACTCATGAAAGTGCATATCACTGTCGGTTTGACGTTTGTCGATAGCTACAGTACATCACTAACACTGAAAGGCATAAAGAGACGCGCCTGTCAGAATGAGAGAAAAGTGATCAATGGTTTAGTTATGGAAAGAAACCACAGAGACATTGACTTGCTATTTTTGAAAAGAGAGAGTCACGCAGAGTTAAGCAATGGAGTTACTGTTTGTTACTCATGCTTTGAGAGACTGAAGACGTCAATTCACAGGTGAGTTGTATCGTGAAAAGCACTATACAAATAAACTTGAATTGAATTGAGTAAAGGCTGCTCTGTTTAGGCTCTGTGCCTCAAATTCTGAGTTAAGACGCAATTCTACAATGAAAATGTCTCAGGTTACATATGTAACCATGGTTCCCTGAGAAGGGAACGAGACACTGCCTCCTCTAGGGGTTGCTATGGGGAACGCCTTCAGCATGATCGGTGTCTGAAGCATACATCTAAAAACGACAATAACATTGGCTGGTGACAGCCTATGACATCATTACCCTGCGCGATCACAGTATAAAAGGGTGCCGGGATAACACGTCATCCGCTTCTTCGTCTGAAGCTTGCGTCCGCAGCATGGCAAGGAAACTAGAGGACGCAGTGTCTCGTTCACCTCTCAGGGAACCATGGTTACATATGTAACCCGAGACGTTCCCTTTAGAGGGGAACAGTATACCCACGCCACCATGATGAGGGGACCTACCTGATGTCACTGCCACGGAGCTCAAGAGCAGAGGGTTCAACCCCTAGCGCTCGACCGAAGTGACCAATAGCCCAGGGTAGAGGACCTAACTCTCGAGTCAAGAGGAGGACTCACCCAGTCTGCCCAGGACCGGCGAGCTCAAAGGGACCCTCCCGCAGTGAGGGGAGCACAGCCATGCCCGGGGCAGATAGATCGCAAATGGGACATCAGAAATAGGATCCTGCTATAAGGGGATCACACATTTCTAAGGGAACAACAGGGTCCCAACATAAAGGCATCTGACCAAGGAGGTGACAGAGACAGGCCTAACACTTAGTTAGTTGTAAATGGTGTCCTTCGGGAGCAGCGCTCTCGGCTCTCAAGCTGAGGCGGGCCCTTACAGCACATACTGGGTGCGACTCATAGCTAACCCTCACAGAAAGGGGAGCACTTCTCAGCTCGACCAGAAGGGGGCACTAGATTAGAAGGGTGTAACCCAGCAGGGCCCAATAAGAGACAGTCCCCTGGTGCAGCTGGGCACGGTCTCATGCTCTCTATCTCGATAGAGAGTGTGGGTCCCGTATAACCAGACCCGATAGAATCTGAAGAAATAGCGGTACCCAATAACCATTCATGCATATAGAGCTTACTGCTCCTCAGAGCAGAAGCACAAAACAGGGGTTTCCACAGAAAGACAAATCCCTCTTACCTCAGGGAATGAAGTGTATTCCAGCCCACTCCGCAGAGGGGTGATTACTGGTTCAACCATAAGGGCAGTGTGAGAGTGAGTACCCACGGGCCCGACCGTCTATGGAGCGTTGAGCTCCTCAACGCCTCAGCGAGAGTAGCTCTAGCTCAGAGAATGTTCATGAAGGTTAAGGAATGACTCAAATCTCGGGAGAAGAGGAGGACTCACCCAGTCTGCCCAGGACCGGCGAGCTCAAAGGGACCCTCCCGCAGTGAGGGGAGCACAGCCATGCCCGGGGCAGATAGATCGCAAATGGGACATCAGAAATAGGATCCTGCTATAAGGGGATCACACATTTCTAAGGGAACAACAGGGTCCCAACATAAAGGCATCTGACCAAGGAGGTGACAGAGACAGGCCTAACACTTAGTTAGTTGTAAATGGTGTCCTTCGGGAGCAGCGCTCTCGGCTCTCAAGCTGAGGCGGGCCCTTACAGCACATACTGGGTGCGACTCATAGCTAACCCTCACAGAAAGGGGAGCACTTCTCAGCTCGACCAGAAGGGGGCACTAGATTAGAAGGGTGTAACCCAGCAGGGCCCAATAAGAGACAGTCCCCTGGTGCAGCTGGGCACGGTCTCATGCTCTCTATCTCGATAGAGAGTGTGGGTCCCGTATAACCAGACCCGATAGAATCTGAAGAAATAGCGGGACCCAATAACCATTCATGCATATAGAGCTTACTGCTCCTCAGAGCAGAAGCACAAAAGAGGGGTTTCCACAGACACACAAATTCCTCTTACCTCAGGGAACGCAGTGTAATCCAGCACACTCCACAGAGGGGTGATTATTGGTTCAACCCTAAGAGCAGTGTGACAGTGAGGACCCACGGGCCCGACCGTCTATGGAGCATTGAGCTCAGAGAACGTGCATGAAGGTTAAGGAACGATTCAAATCTTGGGAGACCTCTCAGGGTGAGAAATGAGTAGTTCGCACCTGGCCAGAGGATAGGGAGCATGTCGCGAAGCATGTACTCAGAAGAGTACTAGCCCACGAGAAGGACCCGCAGGTCCTGAGGTTGCAGCGTTATACTGGGGACCTGATGCTGGGAGGCTTCCTCAGAAGCCCAGGCTGCGTGTCCAAGCCGAAGATGAGAGTGAAACCATCACTGTAATCGGTCAACAGCAGGAGGTCCTGACTTCGCAGGTGGGTCAAACCAACCATGGCTCCCGAGCATGACTCAGGCTCATTTTATACTGTGATCGCGCAGGGTAATAACGCGACGTTTCTTTTTCTGCTTCTGTTCCAATAAAGCTCGCTACAAACACACATTAACAGGCACATGCATGTGATCTTTAGTGTGCAGTCAGTGTACATTACAGAACAGTATTTCAAAGCAGATTTGAGATTTACAGTACTTGTATGATGGTACTCTATGAAATATATAATTAAACAACAATAATGTTCGATAACTGCAACAGAATAACAAATTTATCACATGCATAGATACAGTATGAAGTATGAAGAGAATATCAATCAATGACTACACATAACGTCATCTGTTTTTTCTTTATGCATACATATGTCTGACATGAAAGAAATACTAAAATAAAATGTGGGAACAAATAACTGGCACAAAATAAATTTATTTCTGAGAGAACTGCCTCTAGTAGTTATGTGATTTTAAATCATATCTTGCCAAAAAAAAAAAGCATCTCCAAGGCATAACAAAAAGCTGCCAAAATTACTGCAGTATCACAGCAAGTATTTTTATTATTGACTGTTCTTCATTGTACATGGCGCTGCTTCTGTATTTCTGTGCATCTGCCACAGCTTATTTTAATCTTCTGAAGAGTTTATTTGCAAAAAAACATAGCTAGAGATGAGGACAAGATGCACTGCATGTTTTAACCTCTGGGATGCATTTTTCCTTTGTAATGTTTCTATATAAATAATGCAAATCTTTCAATATCAAAAACTTAACCACAGAAGGATACTGCTGTGCATGGATATGAAAAGCATCTGCAGCATGTTCTGAAAACTAGTGGTCGACTGATATTGGTTTTTTGACAGTCGATGCCGATATAAAGCCGATATAATTGTATTTATTTTATTTAATATTTTTTACATGCAGCACACAGTGAAAATGACATGAATATGACATTGGGCAAAAGCATGAAGCGCAGCATAATTTGAAATCACGAGTTTAAAGTTTGTCAATCACGTGTCTCCAATGAAGCTGAACTCTCCTCCTGTCCGCATTCAATTAGCACGGACCGACCGTCATGCAGAGTACACGTGATCGTGCAGGATACAAATGCACACTTCATAAGATCTCACAGCTGGATTCGACTAAGTTTGCAAGGTTTTTGAAATGA
>NW_015555773.1:62546-63084 GCF_001515605.1 Sinocyclocheilus anshuiensis | reverse complement strand
AATGCGTATTTGCTGAATGCTGACGGCAAACGAGAAAGTATTATAATGTTTGCCTTTCTATTACTAACAATATAAAAACAATCGTTATAATACTTTTTTGTAGAGGTCGACCGATGTATCGGTTTTGCCGATTAATCGGCACCGATAGTTGATTGCTGGAACTATCTGAGAAGGGTCTGCTGTCATTACACAGTGTGAGAGTGGCCTCTAGTGGTTGAAATCACTGACAGCATGTGCTATTTGTTTAGACACGTGATACTGCACGCTGAACAGAGCGGGAAACTTCAGACACGGATTTAAATGCAGCAAACCCCCGCCACGAGCGCATCGGCCAAACAGAAAAACTTATCGGCCGATGCCGATATTTGAAAAATGCCAAATATCATCCGATATATCGGCCTTGGCGATATATCGGTCGACCACTACTGAAAACTAGGGCTGCACGATAAATCGCATGCGTTATTTAACGCGCATCTTGTCAGTAAAGCCGGTTCTGTAATCAGCTGTAAATCTCCATCACCTGCGGGCTTTCACATTG
>NW_015555773.1:60198-62456 GCF_001515605.1 Sinocyclocheilus anshuiensis | reverse complement strand
TTAAATCTCCATCACGTGCGGGCTTTCACATGGAGCAGCATTAATTACACAGAGCCGTTATTCACCGACAAGCTGATCAAAATATGATCGTGGTTTTGCGCAGCTTGTCGGTGAAAAACGGCTCTGTGTAGTTAATGCTGCTCCATGTGAAAGCCCGCAGGTGATGGAGATTTACCGCTGATTAAAGAACCGGCTTTACTGACAAGATGCGCGTTAAATATCGCATGCGATTTATCGTGCAGCCCTACTGAAAACCTAAACAACTGATAAGCTAAAGAAATCTTAATAATAATTATACCGAATGCTTGTGCAATTAATTTTATTTAATATCACTCCTTATGTCAATCACAATATTCTGCATTATAATAATTCATTTGAATATCCATTATATACAAAATAAAAGATGGATTAGTTGCATACATATGAAATAAAAATGTGCACCAAACACACGTCATTAAATTGATCAAAAGTGACAGTAAAGACAGTTATAATGTGACAAAAGATTTCAAATAAATGCTGTTCTTTTGAACTTTCTACTCAACACTGAATATTATGTAGCACAACTGGTTTTCAACACTGATAATAATAAGAAAATGTACTTAAGGAATCAAATCATCATATTAAAATTTCTGCAGGATCATGTGACACTTGACACACTGGAGTAATGACTGTTGAAAATGACAGGAATAAATTATTATTACATTTTAAAATATATTAAAATATAAAAGTTACTTCAAATTGTAATAATATTTCACAATATTACTGTTCAAATAAATGCAGCCTCAGTGAACATGAGACATAACGTTCAAAAACATTAATATATATCTAAATAGGGCAACTAAATAGGTGATCTTTCTCAACCACTCAGCTCCATGACTCACAGCACGCTCACAGCATTTCCATTCAATAATTTTCCCTTGAGAAATCTCTGATGAGGTCTAACTTACCCCAAGTAGTCTGACAAGTCACTCTAAGACATCTGCTCTAATGAAGACATTCAATTCTTCTTTAAGCACTGGTTCTCCTCTCCATCAATGAAGTTCATCCATGACAAGAATAAGTAACAAAGTCAGAAGACGAAGATGAGCACTGAAATAATGTTTAAACCTTGGAAACTTTTGAGCTTCAACAACAATGGAATGGAGCCACATAAAAAAACACTTGGAGCGCACAGACTGTGTCGCTTCTTCATAAAACTTTCAGCGTCCTAGAGCTAAAAGCAGCCACTACAACACGCCTTCCCTTCACACGACTGCATGTTCATCCCAGCATGGATTTCCCCACACAACATTCTTCTCTTTCGCAGCAACCTGACGTTATGTACAGCTATAGCCAAGAGTTCTGGGGAGATCCCTGTGCTGGAGTCTATCAAACATTAAAGGAATCCTTGAGATTGTAGTGGGCTTGAGACCAGGTCTGTCCAGTCAGGCAGAAAAACACCCTCCCCTGTGCTAGCTGGTGGGTGTGCAAATGGAAAATCCTGAAGTTAGAAAGGAACCTATTATCACGGATTATGCAAGCAGAAACACACCATTAGCTGCTATAAAAATCCATATATTAAGCCTTTTTTCTTAATTTCCATTAGGGCTGCGTCTACAATATTGACGAATCTATTTTTTTTCAACCTTCATTTTGATGAACCAATATCAATTTTCTAAATTCCAAAAACGATCTTTTTGTCTGAGCTGTTGTCTGTGGATCCATGAAAAAAATGTGTCCACCATCCAATAATCACAAAAAACTTTCTGCTTTGCTACTTTTGAAAGGAAACAAAGTCTCAGCTTTCAGATTATGTTAATTTGAACACAAACTACAATGAAATATCACAAAAACAATAAATGAAGAGTTTGGTTCCAAAACGCGATAAACGCCATTTTAAAAAAAAAATGTAGTTTCCGCCAAAATCAGTATTGTATCTAGTCGGTATTGAAAAGTCCATTTTTAATTTTACGCAAAATGCGTCATGTTTTCTCCCTTTCTTTCCAAACCGCGACAAACGCCAGCCTCCCTTCTCTGCAGAATGCGATATATCCGCTCAACCAATCACAGCACACCATTCCACGCACTCTAGACAGTAATGGACAGCTTTGAATAGGCCTACACCCGGCATCCTAGTTTTCCTCATCTACTTTGTACTTTGAGATCAACAAACAAACTTAGGGCTGCACGATAAATCGCATGTGATTGCCATGCGCATCTCGTCAGTAAAGCCGGTTCTGTGATTAATAGTAAATCTCCATCACGTGCTTTCAGATGGA
>NW_015555773.1:36901-60085 GCF_001515605.1 Sinocyclocheilus anshuiensis | reverse complement strand
ATTGTCATGCGCATCTCGTCAGTAAAGCCGGTTCTGTGATTAATAGTAAATCTCCATCACGTGCTTTCAGATGGATACACAGAGCCGTAGATCACTGACAAGCTATGCAATATCGCGTTCATAATCGCATATGAATCGCATTTGATTATGAACGAGATATTGCGGAGCTTGTCAGTGTAAGTGTTTTTATTAATGCCATTTATGTTTTTGTTAATACAGTGTATAGGCTATAGCACTAGTCAACAAAGCACAATTGAACTTAAGCACAGTTGTGCTCACTGGACTATAAACTGGACTATTTTTAGTCCAGTGCCTGTATATAAGATTACTGACCAAGTTCAGAGGCTTTAATCAAAATGGATTTATAGCGTTTTGGAACCAAACTCTTCAAATGGTTTTAACTTTAGGAAAGCTATTCAATGTCTAATGCTCTTTACTGAACTAGAAAAAAATACAATAGAAATAACTAATAAGAAATAACTAGAGAGAGAAGTTTGATAAATAAAAACACTGCATTAAAACTTATTTTGATTTTTACTTGTTAGTAATATCTGATTTATTGTTCACTGAAAAAATCAGTGTAGAAACACATTTCACTCAGAAATTCACAGTAATGTGAATATTAATAAATACACAATAAAACACAATAAAAGTAATATTAAATATGAATTAAACATGAAATTTTGAAGTAATAAGACTGAAATAGTATTATAAAATGTACTCAAATAATTGTTTTATTTGCAACTTTGTAAAAATACTTTACAGTATAGCTATGTCTGAATAAAACTGTCATGAAAATGAGCTTAAATGTACATTGTAGAATGTTGAAACAATTATATCATTTAAAATGTTTATATAAAACTGGATTATATGCACTTTAAATGATTGAACAACTCGTTTTATTGGAGTGTTTTAACTAAAAATAAACATCTTAACTTTTAACCTTTAATATTATAGTAAAGCACAGCAATGAGAGAGATTGTTTTCATTAAGAAAAATGGACGGAAATCAGAATCAAATCAAGAGGTTGTGAATCGGAATCAAATAGATTTGTGCAATCTGTGTCAATACACAGTCCTTCTTTTCACAATAGCACAGAGATATAATTAAAACAAAAGAGTTCAAATCCTTTGATTTGACACACCCTGTGATTTGGTTTGGCTCTAAAATTTGTCATCCTTACATAGACAATGAATTCATGTGTTTTTAATAATGTTTCATGTTCCAACATGATTGCATCTCCCTCAGGGGTTTCTATACAAAGCTCGTTCTATTGGCGGTACCTTGTTGCTTGGGGAAACATGCCTTTGTGCAGCGTGCACAGATCTCCATATTGATGTTCTAATAAAAAGTTGTTTATCTGCGAACACATTGCCTAAACACGTTCGCCGTCTGTGCTCTCCTCTGTTCTCAGAGCTGATGCTAAACAGCTCTGCCAAATAAGCCATAACATTTTCAGTATCATCGAAACAGATCGTTCGGAATACGCGCTCATGCAGCACCATAAAATTAATTGAAATGCAGTGGTCAAAGACTGCTGAGGCCATAGAGAGCACAAAGAGGCTGGCTAAGGTGATGCTCAACAGTTTCAGACTCGGCACCTTCAAGGTTATTATGCAAAGCAGACAGGCAATAAACATGGTAATTTGGTCTCATGGTCTTGTGAAGAGTGTGGGAGGTTCATTAAAGAGCAGCTGAGCACTGTGGGCTAAACCTATTGGCTTGAGTCAAGATTTGGAGCAAATTATGCTTGTCTCCCTATCCAGCTGTAGGAACCACTGGTGTTTACAGCACAACAGCAGACAAACAGATGCAAAGCACCCTCGAGGAGATATCCTCCAAACTCCCTCACTGCAGAGGCGAGGAACATGGAGGCTTGCGTTCCTAATGTTTGCAGCTCATTAAAATCCTATCTCCCATCTACAGCCCACCTCTAGACATTTTGGACAGGTGAAGAGAGGAAGGTCTTTGACAGACTAAAATTTCTGAGCTGTCAGTATTTTTCTGAAAAAAAGCTTCAACATTGAGGCGGATGCTCTTTCTGTCTCCTCTAACACCCTAAATCTGTCCCAGCTCTGTAGTTCTCATACTTTGAGAATGCGTCACTGAATCTTTTTATATCGGTCTGAAATTTGAGAATAAACCAACCAAATCTGTGTGAATAACCCTGACACCTTGATCTTGATACTGCTGGTTGCAAGTATTCCACTGGATGTCACAAGTTTTCAAGATTGATTTCGAATCATGTTAAATTATGAACTACACCTCATGTTAAATTATGAAATTCAGTTTCTGGAATACACAATAAAACACAATAAAAGTAATATTAAATATGAATTAAACATGAAATTTTGAAGTAATAAGACTGAAATAGTATTATAAAATGTACTCAAATAATTGTTTTATTTGCAACTTTGTAAAAATACTTTACAGTATAGCTATGTCTGAATAAAACTGTCATGAAAATGAGCTTAAATGTACATTGTAGAATGTTGAAACAATTATATCATTTAAAATGTTTATATAAAACTGGATTATATGCACTTTAAATGATTGAACAACTCGTTTTATTGGAGTGTTTTAACTAAAAATAAACATCTTAACTTTTAACCTTTAATATTATAGTAAAGCACAGCAATGAGAGAGATTGTTTTCATTAAGAAAAATGGACGGAAATCAGAATCAAATCAAGAGGTTGTGAATCGGAATCAAATAGATTTGTGCAATCTGTGTCAATACACAGTCCTTCTTTTCACAATAGCACAGAGATATAATTAAAACAAAAGAGTTCAAATCCTTTGATTTGACACACCCTGTGATTTGGTTTGGCTCTAAAATTTGTCATCCTTACATAGACAATGAATTCATGTGTTTTTAATAATGTTTCATGTTCCAACATGATTGCATCTCCCTCAGGGGTTTCTATACAAAGCTCGTTCTATTGGCGGTACCTTGTTGCTTGGGGAAACATGCCTTTGTGCAGCGTGCACAGATCTCCATATTGATGTTCTAATAAAAAGTTGTTTATCTGCGAACACATTGCCTAAACACGTTCGCCGTCTGTGCTCTCCTCTGTTCTCAGAGCTGATGCTAAACAGCTCTGCCAAATAAGCCATAACATTTTCAGTATCATCGAAACAGATCGTTCGGAATACGCGCTCATGCAGCACCATAAAATTAATTGAAATGCAGTGGTCAAAGACTGCTGAGGCCATAGAGAGCACAAAGAGGCTGGCTAAGGTGATGCTCAACAGTTTCAGACTCGGCACCTTCAAGGTTATTATGCAAAGCAGACAGGCAATAAACATGGTAATTTGGTCTCATGGTCTTGTGAAGAGTGTGGGAGGTTCATTAAAGAGCAGCTGAGCACTGTGGGCTAAACCTATTGGCTTGAGTCAAGATTTGGAGCAAATTATGCTTGTCTCCCTATCCAGCTGTAGGAACCACTGGTGTTTACAGCACAACAGCAGACAAACAGATGCAAAGCACCCTCGAGGAGATATCCTCCAAACTCCCTCACTGCAGAGGCGAGGAACATGGAGGCTTGCGTTCCTAATGTTTGCAGCTCATTAAAATCCTATCTCCCATCTACAGCCCACCTCTAGACATTTTGGACAGGTGAAGAGAGGAAGGTCTTTGACAGACTAAAATTTCTGAGCTGTCAGTATTTTTCTGAAAAAAGGCTTCAACATTGAGGCGGATGCTCTTTCTGTCTCCTCTAACACCCTAAATCTGTCCCAGCTCTGTAGTTCTCATACTTTGAGAATGCGTCACTGAATCTTTTTATATCGGTCTGAAATTTGAGAATAAACCAACCAAATCTGTGTGAATAACCCTGACACCTTGATCTTGATACTGCTGGTTGCAAGTATTCCACTGGATGTCACAAGTTTTCAAGATTGATTTCGAATCATGTTAAATTATGAACTACACCTCATGTTAAATTATGAAATTCAGTTTCTGGCTAAAAAACGGCTAGCTACTGACTGTAAAATTACTCAGAAGGACATCCGTAATAATATCAATATATGTACACATTACCATTCAGAATTTGGACTCAGCAAGATTTTTTATAAATTAATACTTTTATATAGCAAGAATGCATTAAACTGATCAAGTGACAGTAAAGGCATTCAAACCGTTAAAATTTTTTACAGTATATATTTCAAATAAGTGCTGTTCTTTTGAACTTTCTACTCATCCAAAAATCCTAAAAAAAGGTCAAGATTTATTTTTGGCATTTTTGCCTTTATTATGATAGGACAGATCAGTACTGACAGGAAGCAAAGTGGGAGAGAGATAGGGGTGGGATCGAGAAAGGTCCTCGTGTCAGGATTCAAACTCGGGACACCTGTAGCACAACGGGGCTGCCTGAAAGGCTATCTACCCTCACTTTAAAAAAAAATTGTTTTAAACATTGGAAATGACAGTAAATGTTTCTTGAGCACCAAATCAGCATATTAGAATTATTACTTTTGATATAAATCAAAAAAGAGATGTCTTTCAAAACATTAAAATCTTACTCACCCCAAACTTTTGAAAGGTAGTGTATGTAGTAAGAATAAAACTCAGCTAACAAAAAAAACATAGCTTTGGCCAGAAAAACAACAAACTAATGTGAGACATAGTGGAAGGCACTGCAGCTAAATATGTTAACTAGTCTATACAAAGCTTAATAATAATAATTAAGATCATTAATAATAAAAAAATGATTGTAGTATTGTTGCAGTGTGCAGTGTCTTGTTGCTAGGCTTTCTACCGTATGTTGTAATGGACTATTTTTCTTATTATTCAAACTAATCTAGATATTACAGTACTTTCAACTTTAACGAAAATTGTATGTCCAAGTATTTTTTTATTTTTTGCTAAATAGCTGTATAGGTGTATAATAATGAGCAGGATTAATGTACAAACAGCCAGTCATTATTGCAAAATAAATCCCTTCAGGGTGTTTCGCACTGGCTCTGGTCAGAGTTTAATTTACAACTCTCTGTACATGGTACCTTATTATTATGTACATCATGCCTTGTCACATTTTGTCTAAAAATATTTCTAAAGAAATTTGTGAAAAATTACATGCTTGTGGCAAAGAATAACTACCTCACAGATTAACTAACATGGACTGCCCAAAACTTTGTGAGTGTTTCCATGGAACCCATCTGTTGTTCTTAGAGTCTAATGCGGAATACAATAATAACAAAGGATTATCAGCATATCCAATGCAAACCACAAGACTAATGAAGACCACAGAGGAACGAGTCTGGCTAACAGAAAGTATCAATCTTGGCATACGTTTTCAAAGCTATCTGGGGCAAGTCTATGGAAGCAAATTAACTCAATAATAATTCACACAAAAGACACGATGCACACATGCGTATCCCAATTCACATGCACGAAAAAATATATATTTATTCACAAAAACCAATTCACGTGCACAAAATAAGTATATACATTCATAAAATACACTTCACAAATGCAAAACACAATTCACAGATGTACAACTGTGTACAAAATTTTTGATTATTTAAAATTCACGACTTCATCATGGACTGTGAATGTGTGAATCGCCTTGGATTTGTGTGTGTATTTTTGAGACTTTCCCAGTAGCCCCTCACTGCAGAACACAAGATCCACGGGGCGTGGTTGGATCCACGGCGATTGGTAGGTTTAGGGGTGGAGATGGGTGGGTTTAGGGATCAGGGGGTGGAGACGGGTAGGTTTAGGTATATGTAAGGTGGGAGGAGTTGGATCTGGATCCAACCATGCCCCCTGGATCTTGTGTTCTGCAGTGAGGACCATCTTGACTTTCCTGGCAGCGAACTCCTCCCACTCGGGACACTCATACTCTTTAGCCAATCAGATTTGAGCCTGTCGATCGACCAATCATAACCCGCTGTGGGTGTGCCTACCTGGATGTTACGTCATCAGCGCGAGACCACGGTTCAAGTCATGGCAGAGGTTTGTGCAGTTGATCGTTTCATTTCAGATAACTAGCCTTGTAAATGTGTATTGTTTTATCTTTGCATGCTTAAAACTTGGAAGTAAAATCGGTCGTTTAG
Organism: Sinocyclocheilus anshuiensis; assembly: GCF_001515605.1. Taxonomy (NCBI): domain Eukaryota; kingdom Metazoa; phylum Chordata; class Actinopteri; order Cypriniformes; family Cyprinidae; genus Sinocyclocheilus; species Sinocyclocheilus anshuiensis. Next base: position 54,026 of record NW_015555773.1, on the reverse strand, counting down.
ACACGTTAACATGACCAGTGTAAGCCAGCGGCTGCTATGAATACAGATAGTGTTGCCAAAAATGCAGCTGTCTTGTGTTAGCCACAATGTCCCGTATATTGGCCAAAATGAAGAAAGAATTCTGCTCATTGCCCAGTTTTTGTTCAGCAACGCTGGGTGGCCAATGTTTAGCTCCCACTTAGCGCTGACCCTGCCCTCATCATCATAGCTTTATATAAAGAAGAATAGACCTCACGAGAACTCCGTGTATGAATAACAGTGTTTGTACTTACCATTTGTGCAACAGGATGCATTGTTTAATTCGTACACACTAATTGTTTTCCTTGCATTTTTCAGGATTTAAACACTTTGGCACAACATCTGGATGAGTTACAGGCCTCTTCCTTCACATTAATCTTTATCTCTTTTATGTACTTTACCTTTATTCATTTCTTAATGTAATCAACATTCATTTACTTATTTTTTCACATATTACTGTGATTAACCATTGTTAATGTTTAATCTTGTGTTGGGTTGTAATGTAAAAATCTCAGACAAAGACAGACTGATCATAAAAAGGAATGCAGCAAAGACTCTTCAGTAAACTTTATTCAGTTATTTTATCATTTTATCTTATGCTTCCTGCTCTTTATGTATCTGTATCTCTTGAAAAAGTATACGAGTTAACAAGCCAAGGAGTTAACTCAATTTTAATCCACGCTACATGATCCTTTTCATATAAACTGGAATAAATACAAAACTAGAGCCAAACTAAAACTGAAATGAGACATTAGTAATAAATAAATAGTATAATGAATAAATTAAATAATTATAACTAAAGGACATATGAACGCACGTATTTCTGTACATTTCAAAATAAGGTGCATTAAAAGTTAATAAATCCTTGATTAATATGAATATTTTAATTAAAAACGTGTCTCCACGAACTATTCAATAAAATTATTGAATATATCTGCTGTTATATTAAATAACAGCAGAGTGAGCGAGTTTTTGGATATGGTAAGATTAAACTTATTTTAGTGAATAAAGTACCACATTTCAGCTTTCGTTTTGTTAGGGTGGGTACACAAAATGTTATTTTATCCTTGCTTCTAGAAAATTCTCAGTATGCTTCGTAACAGCTTCATGTAGCCGTAAACATTTAATTTTAACGTGGCTTTAAGCACTATGCATTGTTAAAGTTTCACTTTCACCACGACTAAGCCGGTAAATGTGGTGTTTACATGGAATAATAATGAGTTTACCGAGTTTACAGAGTCTCCGCATCAGTAGGAAAGCGATAAAACGAGCATCTTCCATCCAAAGACTTGTGTTGCATTTCGGGGCAAAGCAAAAAAAACATTGTTGAATAATATAAAATGCGGGAAACTATTAATTGGTTATTCTACAATTAATTGTACTATAAATTATACATTACGATTGGATAATACTGTAAATTGATAAACTGTTTGGCGTGATGACGTTTACTGTCTCAGACAGTGCCTGTAGTTCCATTTAGCAACTTGTTAGCAACCGTCTTTTTCAAGAAACGTAACAGTTTAAAGAAATCACGAGTGGGGTGTAACTGGTGTGTTTTATGTTATAGAATAAAACGTGAAAGTATCTTGAGCTTGTGTGAACCACGGACCTTATTTTAGGGGATTTAACCAAACTCCCATTCAAAAAGTTGGGGAGGGCCGCAGCACACGCGAGCTTACACTGGTCATGTTAACGAGTGTGTCTAAACAACCGATTTTACTTCCAAGTTTTAAGTAAGCATGCAAAGATAAAACAATACACCACAAGGCTAGTTAACTGAAATGAAACAATCAACTGCACAAACCTCTACTCTGCTGAACCGTGACTTGAACTGTGGTCTCGCGCTGATGACGTAACATCCAGGTAGGCAGGCCAACAGCGGGTTATGATTGGTCGATCGGCAGGCACAAATCTGATTGGCTAAAGAGTACGAGTGTCCCGCGTGGGAGGAGTTTGCTACCAGGAAAGTCTCAAAAATACTCACACAAATCCAAGGCGATTCACACATTCACAGTCCATGATGAACTCGTGAATTTTAAGCATTCAAATTTTTTTTATATATTTGTACATCTGTGAATTGGGTTTTGCAGTTGTGAAATGTATTTTATGAATATTTATTCTTATTTCGTGCACGTGAATTGGGTTTCGTGCATGTGAATTGCGTGAATTTTAAATAATCAAAAATTTTGTACACAGTTGTACATCTGTGAATTGTGTTTTGCATTTGTGAAGTGTATTTTATGAATGTATATACTTATTTTGTGCACGTGAATTGGTTTTTGTGAATAAATATATATTTTTTCGTGCATGTGAATTGGGATACGCATGTGTGCATCGTGTCTTTTGCGTGAATTAATCTAATCTGCTTCCATACAAGTCTATTGAAGTAACAGCTCATAACGTAAGGCAAAGGGACTGCTGGCATATGGAATCTTATCAAAGGCATTTTCTTTAAACTGTCTTGAGAATATGTTTCCGTGATGTGACTCCTCAATGAATGGTTTCTCTCTCATTGCTCTGTTTCTGCCTGTTTTTTCTTTTGTTCATTCTATTTGATTTATCCCATTTCCTTTGAGCAGAACCCTCTGTACACAGTGCTGAAAAGAAACCAAAGGAAGACTCACCTGTCTGTCCAGCTTCTGTTGTCGCAGGTTCGTGCCCTCATCATCCAAGGTGCTGCAAGAGGACAAAACAAGATTAATGGGGAAATCTCACAAAAAAGATGTGCCACAGCGAGAGTTGCGCCAACAGAGATACGATTCAAACTTACTATTGGTCCTTTTGTGTATACAAAGATAGTCCAGTGCCAAGAGAAGCATACAGTAAAAGAAAAATATAACCTATCAATGATTTAAGCAAAGGCGATCTTTACAGATGTAATTCCTTACTGTTCATGTCCTTCACTAAAAATTCTGCTGCGTAGGATATGACATAAGTCTTCAGTATTAAACATATCTTAGCTCATGCATTATTGAAAAAGCAACTATATTATCATATAAATAAATCACAACCATCGCTCTCTATTTACTGGTCACTAAACCTAAAATATGGGCAAAACAGTATATAAATAGTGCATATACGCATCAGACAGTGCTGCTGTGTTGATCATGCCTATGACTCATTGTGCTCTTTCAGGTCCTGTGAGGAGGGAGGTCTTTGGTGAGGCCTTTGTGCTCTGCCTGTCCCTCCTCTCGTTCTCTTTAATCAGCTATGACACATTCACTCCAGACCTCCTCATGCATTTCTGCCACCTGTTATTGCAGAGCCGAAAGCTGTGTTAATTAAATGGCAATAGAGGGCTTCCTCTGTGGCTGTGGTGGGTCATGCGGAGAGAAGAAGTGTGACAGATCAAGGGTGGTGTGGAAAAGGATTTGTGCTCTGTAATCTGTAAAGCACAACCAGGGTGCTGGTTTTAACATTTGATAGGAACTAATTTTACAATCAGTCAGAGTATTGATATTACAAACAATTACAAACACCGTAAAGAAATCAAGAATTCTGCTATCCGTGTTGATTTGGATAATCTCTGGATGTCATTAGACAATAAAAAAAAAATCGTTAAAAAAAATTTACAGCAGTTTAGGTTCACAACACCACAGGCATTCACTCATTTCCTTGATGACAATATGAAACATAAACAAACATGCTAATCAGATGCTCGCATTTTCATAAATATTTAGACAAATAGATGAAATGACAGACAGAACAATAGATAGGCTGATTGATAGAACGATAAATACAACAAAAAAGATAGTTTTGACAGAATGTTCATATATATATACACAGTTGAAATTATTTAAAAAAATAATTTGTATGAAGGAGTCACTGAGTGAGTTTACATGTACCCTCATTATACGACTACAATGGGATTTTGTCAATATTAGATAATAAACTTTACCTCATGTAAATGCAATACTTCAATCAAAATAATGCGATTAAGCTCATCGTCGTAGCAAACAATCATATTAAAATGTTTGTGCCGTATGCCGGTTTTAATCGCAATAAACGGGTACATAAACACCTTAAATACATTATAACAGCTCTAACCAAAGTGCAAATTTGAATGATGCATTGTGATGATCTTACTATCAAAGGTTTGCTATATTAACCCTACAGTTGATAGCTAAGTCTTTGCCTTAATGCCTGCTTCACATCGCAAGTAACAGCAGAGTGTGAGCAGTGCATATTTAGTCTCTACCTATATTAATGAATAACTGTTCACATCGGAAGGGTGACGGAAAAACCTCTTTCATTAACATAAGCAGCAACAAAATACGTGCTGCTCACACTATGCTGTCACTTGCAATGTGAAACAGGTGTAATAGACATAGCTGAATTATTGTCATTTAGGAATAAGATTGTGTCGATGTTTCAATGAGTATCGCGATCTTTTAACGATTAATCGTGCAGCTCTAAAAGACAGATGAACGGACAGAAAGACAGACATACAGTTACAAAATATTTCTAACCAAACCAGTGCTAACCAGCCTGGACCAACACAGAAATTCATGTTGCTCTAAGCTTGTCTTTTCAGGAGGATTATACTAGTGTCTCTTTCTCCCTCTCTCGCTCTGATGGATATTCCAGTGCCTAGCTGCAAAGAACTCAGAATCTCTACTTTCCTATTTAAACCTGAGAAATCTCACTCTCTATGGACTGCCAACGCTGACACCATTTTTATCATACATGCACATGGGCACGAAGATACAAGCCCACAAACACACACTCATTCAGAAATACAGACACCTATTCGGTAACTCACACACTTACTCAAACCTCAGGATACAGAAAAAGCAATGCTTATTTGCACACATTCGTGAACTCCCTTCTAAAGCTAAAATACATAAATGCACACAAGCACAAAGCGAAGTGCCTAATGTTAGCAGTCAAGGGTGTCAGTTCCCATCAGATTGGCAGATAATGACATAAACAGCAGTTATAATGAGGGTCAACAAGGAATGAGAGATAAATTGATATGTTCTGACAGCTGCCTGCAATGTGCGGTACAATTTCTCTCCCTCACCATCAAGCTTCACTGATGACAGTGACAATTCACTTTGTGTGTCATTGTGTGTGTGTGTGTGTGTGTGTGTGTGTGTATATGTATGTGGGTGTTTAACTGTATGTGTTTAATGGAATCTGAAAATAACATTTGCTGATTTGCATGCTGTACTTTTACCTGCAAATTTTCATTCATCAAAACAAAATACAAAGCAAAAATGTCTAAAAAAGAAGCAAAATTGCATAAGACATCGGACAAGCCCTGTTTTTAGAGAATATATCTTAAATTAAGTTCACCTTTCTTCTGCTTCTTTTATATTGCATGGAGAAAAAAAGATTTTGAGAGTGAGTGATAACAGAATACTTTTTTTTTTCTTTACGCAGTAGGGATGATTGCGTATTTCTTTACACTACTCTACTGCACAGATCAAGAATGAAGGTCAGTCACACTTTTGAGATAGCTTTAAAGAATTTCTATAGAGTTATGCAAGTCTTTCTTTCTTAGCGCCACATCTTTCCGCATGTTTCTTAGTTCTTTCCGCCTGCAATGAAACTCTTATTTTGATTCTGTCTTTTCACAACTATCTGCTGCAATTCACTGAGTGCGTCACAGGACAACAACAGAAAAGCAGAAACACTACATGGATCAAGGCTCTGGAAATATTTGTACATTTTTTTCAGTGTATCCAAGGACATTTTTGACAGTGGAAACAAGCAAACTTGAAACTATCCATAGATTATGAAATCCAGTTTCCACCACAGAATAAAAAATAAGGTGATTGCAACTTTTTCAATTCAGACAAAAAAAGAGTCAGAAATGCGAGATATAAACTCAATGTTAAGCTTTTTTTCCAAGCTTAACATTGGAATGTACTACTTTTTTAGAGGACATTTGACTGATCAGGGCAAAATTCTGATCAGGGCAAAAAACAGAATGCGTTTATGTACGTGCACACTAGTATGACAGTGTTCAAATGGAAAACAGGCAATGGCACTTATCTTTCCATGTTTGTGGATAACAAGGTCCTTAACCCCCAGTGAGCTCTGTATGTGTGTGTGTGTTTGTCCATGTAGGGTCTGTGACCTACCAGAGCACACTGACTCTCTAATAAGCTGGCCAAGGCTGTGAAATTAGTGTTTGTGATGCAGAAGGTCCAGCTGAGGCAACCTCAGATACGCCAGCGTGATCTCAAAGCTCAATACATTTTTCATAGCAAGCCCCATCTGCAAGGGAGGAGATGCTCATCACACAAGGAAAAAAAGCTATGAAGGGCCCAACGGCGCTGCTGACTGAGGGATACATGATGGAAGGACACATTTACTGCCTGTGCTCACTGCTTTCTGTTTCCCTAGTCCTTTAGTACTGTAGGGGCTGTCAAACATAAGAATATTGCCTACCATCAGGAAGGCAGAGATCCAGATCTTGCTGCATTACCAGTCAGCCTGAAAGCAAGACACTTAATAGCAAATCACCCTACTGCTGCTTCTCTAATTATTGACCTACTTTCTTTTTTGGATGGAAATCATTGCCACATATGAGTAATTCAGCTGTTCAACCATAGCTCTAAGGTACAATATGCAAGAGTGCAGTGTGTTATCTATGAGATCAGCCTTTTGCAAGGCAAATCTCTGCCCAATTCCTATCTAAATAAATACTAAAAATATGGGTCATCAGTATTATAGGAAAATAATACTTTCATAGACCTTAAAGGGTTAGTTCACCCAAAAATGAAAACTAGGCTGCGTTTTACTCACCCCCGAGACATCCTGGGTGTACAGGTGCATCTCAATAAATTAGAATGTCATGGAAAAGTTCATTTATTTCAGTAATTCAACTCAAATTGTGAAACTCGTGTATTAAAACCATACAATTGATGTGGATATAATCTCATCTCAGATCATTTGATCTCGGAATGTGATGAGAAATATTCATTATGAAATTACTGACTAATTGCATATTTCATATGCAGTTTTATATATTACTATAGAATGGTTTGAGATGTGAACATTTCTCAAGAGGCACATGTGTGATTACTAGGATCCTAGGCATATTCTCCCAAAAATGCAAATGATGTCATTATTTTCACAACCTCGTGTAATTTCAGAGCTGTATGAATTTCTATTTGTGTTCCACAGAATTTCTATTTTCTGTGGAACACTGAAGATGATATTTGCACCCCAGTGATAACATTGGACCGCATGGCTTTCACTGAATGAAACTATTGGTAACACTTTACTTGAAGCCTCTAGGATCCTAGGCATATTCTCCCAAAAATGCAAATGATGTCATTATTTTCACAACCTCGTGTAATTTCAGAGCTGTATGAATTTCTATTTGTGTTCCACAGAATTTCTATTTTCTGTGGAACACTGAAGATGATATTTGCACCCCAGTGATAACATTGGACCGCATGGCTTTCACTGAATGAAACTATTGGTAACACTGTACTGGAAGCCTTTATGCATTATAAAGTGTTATTAAAGGGTATAATGCATTATAATTATTCATAATGTAATACGATACATCTTGTCGTAAATAATTATAGCCGAATTTAAAATGCATAGTGTAACAATGAATTGATAAGTGTTATATATTAACTGTGGTTACAATTATTCATGAGATTGTACAATGCATTATAAGGTGCATTACAAAGCATCATTAATTAAAACTACTTTTATAATGCATTATACATAAAGGCTTTAAGTAAAGTGTTACTGAAATATTATTTTCTGTTCTGCCAAAAAAAAAAATAATAATAAAATTAAAAAAAAAGTCTTAGAGATTTTGACAGTAAATTATGGAAGAATTATCTCCTTTTAATGCTACTACTGACTACAACAAACAAGTGAGAGATATAATTTATTATTTTCTTTTCTACAGGTTTAGTTAAAACAAATGACTCATGTATGCCTCTCTTTCCATTATGGTTCCCTTGAGCTCCTCTACTGCCAAAGCTCGCTAGATTTCTCAGATCCATTCAGGTCACAATTACAGACCTCACACACAGGAAACTGGGGTGTGGGAGAGGGCAGATCTTCACAATCAAAACACACTCCCATAGAGACAGTCTTAGACCCTCCAGGGTAGGTCGAACGGTACCTTTAGCTCTTTGCAACAAGCGGCAAGTGCTCCCTGATGTAATCTTTCAAAGAAAGAGTGGAGGAAAGTGGGCTTGTAACTTATAGCAACCAAGAGCCAATGAGAGAGCAGAGGCAGTGCAGCTATGGCAATGAGGCTCCTCTGAGAGGCAGCAGCAGCCATGCCTTCAACAGCAAACATAATAATATAGCCATGCGTTTGATTTATTTACACTGATAATCACTGATCACTCCACACGTAAATTACAAGTTATTAAAAATATAAAGCAAAATACATGCAGAGCATTCTGGAAAAAAAATAAATAAATGAGACATGGGCCCGGGTTATATTAGGGGAAAACTCTATTACTTGTCAAATTTGACTTCACACATTTTAACAAGAAGTGTAACAAAGCAAATCAGCAAAAATTCATCAGGAAATACAAATACACATTCAAACTGCAGTTGTATCTGCAATATGTGAGGCTCAAGATTTTGACTTTTGACTTTTATTGGCTTCACAAAAATAAATAAACAAACAAACAAAACATTTTTAAAAAAACATAATATATATTTACATTATCATTCAAAAGTTGGGGTCAGTAAGATTTTTAAAAAGAAAGTAATACTTTTATTCAGAAACACTACAAAAAACAGTAAAGATATTTATAATGTTACAAAATATTTATATGTTTTACTGAGAATGAGAAACTGAAAAAAATGTACCACGGTTTCCACAAAAATATTAAGCAGAACAGCTTTAATGAGTTCTGAAGGAAATCATTAATTCTGAAGGATTTCAGAGTAACTGCTGTTCAGTTTTTGCCATCACAGGAATAAGCTATAATCTATTTTAAAATATATTAAAATATATAGTTTTTTTGTTTTAATAATATTTACAACAATATTTGTAATAATCTTTGTTATAATTATTGATCAAATAAATGCAGCAGCATTTATTACTACCAAATAAATCAGAATAAATGTAGTGCAAAACTCATACTTCAAAAACAATCACAAATTATTCTAACGATCTTAAAGGGGTCATCGGATGCAAAATTCACTTCACATGTTGTTTGAACATAAATGTGTGTTGGAAGTGTGTGTACACATCCATCCTATAATGATAAAAATCCACCCAGTGTTTTTTTTTTAAATCCCTATTTTAAAATCCCCTTTCTCAAATCAGGCTGTTTGTTCTTAGATTCCTGTCAGAATGACCTGCTCAGGCCGCTCCCACGATATTTGATTGACAAGGCCGTCTTACCTTAGACCTGCCCTTAGTGAGCTGTGAGCTTTCCGCCATTGTGTCGACTCCGGTGCAGGGGAAGACAAGAATGTTTTAGATTAAGCGATTGAGGTGTTTTGTTGTTGGATGTAATAATGAACATAGCAGTCGTCATTTACTCCCAACATCTGAGCCGCTGAAGACGCAGAGGATTAACGTTACTTTCGTTTTTGAAGGGAATGCGCTGATCCCCGATCTGCCTAAATGCGTTTATGTTCGCTCGAATCATTCATGATATAGCTTCATCTACAGAAGAAGTTGCAAATCGCCTTTCCTAATATGTGCTAGTTAGCAAGTTTCGTGGCTGAAGTTTACAGTCTGCTCGTCATCCCACGGAAGAGAGGGGCGGGGTCAGCAGAGCTCATTTGCATTTAAAGCAACATGGACTAAAACAGCTTGCTGAAAACAGAGCTGATTTTGACAGGGTAAAAAGGGTGTTTTTTACACTACCATTGAGAAATTTTAACCAAAATATGTTATAGACTTTTCATTAAGACCCTAAAGAATCATATCAACTTGTGCAAAATGAGCATCCGATGACCCCTTTAAATAAATGAAATTATACTCTAAAGAAGAAACTAAAACTACCAGCAGGTGGCGGTAAATGTCTTTATGAGTCAATTCGTTCAAACTCTGATTCATTCAGGAATTCAGTAAACGGCGCTCTCTATGATTCATTGATTCACCCGATTCGTTCAAAACGCAGATTCATTCAAAAGCTAAACACCGCTGTGTTGCTCGTAGATACACAACACTTCTGCTGTGGCTTTATAGGTAATATTTTTGTTGGCAAAATTGAACAAAACGCACAATATTAACTTCTTATTTACTGAACTGTTGTATAACATCACATTTAAACTCGTGATATTCGGGACAAAAACAGCACTTGTGTGATATTGCTTTCGCTGCTGATGTGATATCATATGATATAAATATGAGACAAAAACTCATACATGGGCATTTTTTGCCCCAATATCTTGAATTTTTAAGCCATAACTGCATTTATGGAGTTGTTGTCCTGCATCATTTGTCAACAGTCAACTATATGAAGTGTAAGACGTCATACAGGTCTGGGGGCGGGGCCAGTGCGTTAACTGCGTTAACTGCGTTAAAATATTTTAATCGCGTTATTTTTTTCATAACTAATTAATTAAGTTAACCCTTAAACTGACAGCCCTAATTTAAATATAATTTAAATACATTGTTTAATATTACCAAAGTTTGTTTTCACCCCACGGAAGAGAGTGACGGGGATAGCAGAGCTCATTAGCATTTAAAGCAACATGGACTAAAACAGCTTGCTGAAAACAGAGCTGATTTTGACAGGGTAAAAAGGGTGTTTTTACACTACCATTGAGAAATTTTAACCAAAGTATGTTATAGACTTCAACTTGTGGAAAATGGGCATCCGATGACCCCTTTAACAAAATCTCATCTATTGTAGCCTGCTAGAGTTCTAAAAGTTCTCAAAGCATAAAAAACCAACAAGATCAACATAGACAAGGTATAGTGACAATGCAGCAGTGACAGTTACATCATCTGGCTCCGGGAGGGCCATCTTTATTGCTGAGCCCTGTAATAAATTTGATGTCAGACCATCTGATATAAACAAAACCTCAGCAGTAACTACACAACCGGACACTCACAAACTAGCTCTGAGCACTCAACTAGCAGCACGAGAAACACGAGAGTACAGACAAGGACGAGAGAATCACCTTTGTCACCTTTTGCAGCCCTGTCAGCGAGCCACTCATTATCCATTCATCATTCTCTTTCCCCTATCAAAGACACCTATCCTCTCAAAACCAAACACACAAGCTCACTCTCTCACCAACAAACAGATGTACCTGTAAGGGATCCAGTCAGACGAGTGTTTGGAGCTCATATCTGTGTGTGTTGAAGGGGTTCAGAGCGCAGGGGGAAGGGTAGCAACAGCAGAGTAGGACAGCAGCGATGCCAACAACAGAGCCCATGCAGCCCAACCATCCCTTGCACTTCTGTCTCCGCTATCTACAGATCTACAGTCTCTTCCATTCACATAGCTCCTGCTTGCAGTCCGCAGCGGATCCTTTTCATCGTGAGCCGGACTCAGCTGCCTCGCTGGGTCTCCAGTTCCCTCGGCATGTGCCGTTTTCTTTCTGTTTGTTCACAATCCCTCGTGCCTTATTCTTCCGTTCACCTTCACTGTGTGTCTCTCGTCATCGTCTGTGTACTGTGGCTCTCGCTCACTGCGCCTCGTACCGACTACCTCCTTCCCTCCCTTCTCTCTCTCTCTCTCCCTCGCTTGCTCTCTCTCTTTCAGACCACTGTCATTATAACCTTACACACAGCCCTAAGAAGGGGAGAACATATAAGAGTGAATCCCTTTTGTCTAGCTGCTTTGATGTTTGTTGCGATGCTCCGCTGGTCCATCAACACACACACACACACAGATACACACGAGGCTCTGAAAAGCAGGTGCCTCAAATGCTTTTTCTGAGCCATGATTTATTTATCCTTTCATTCAGCGCTGGGCTCATTAACATGGGACAGAGCACCGCAGTTGTAATTGTCTTTGATTTAACATGCTGAATCCAAACTCAGCACACCATTTTGTCTTTGTTTATTGGCTTTTTTCTTTAGTCCCCCTAGTACTTCACTCAGCTAAATGAGGATCTGACTTCATATACATATTTTAATATCAGCATTATCACACCACCTTCATTAGCCACTGCCGAGAACAAAGGTAAATGAACTCATCTCCATTGTGGATTTTGTATTTTAATGCTAAAATCATATTCAGAATTCAAAAACGATGCATGACTTCTGCTGTAGTTTGTAAGCAATGTTTATGCTCATTTTAAACAGACATGATGCAGTGGCGTCTTTAATCTAAATGACAAACAATGTTCTTCAGCTTCCTGTATGGTTTTAAGTTATTTATCCTTCCATATTTGTCTCAAGCGCACTCCTGTAAGCTGTCGTGTTTCTCTGTAATATCCTCATGCAGCCTGAAGCATATTCTGTTTTACTGTATATCAGCTTCTTCATCTCTCCTCTGGACTCCCTCATCTTTCTTAGTGTCACACTTAGTCATGTTGATTTAGTGCATGGCTCAGGCACACACTCTTCCCTGACCAGTAAAATGATCTTGGCGCTTTGTGTGTGTGCTGTTTTGCCAGTTAAAATTTTGAGAATATAAGTAAAATCAGCAAGAAAACAAGTAAAACTACAGCACATCACTTTAGGCAGTGTTGGGAAGGTTACTTTGGAAATGTAATAGGTTACACATATCGCGCTTTGATTCAAGTGTACTGACCTACTTTTGATTTATTCATCCAAAATGTGGCATATTCCGTCCGCGTTAGGCTATAGGAATTCCGTTTCTACGAACCAGTCTGTGTTTTCCGCATCACGGAAATTATAGGGCTGTATGTCTCAGAGTAGTCAGTGCAATTTGGGAAATAAATCAATTAAATCTGTATGTGGATGTGTGTAAATATTCAAATGTAATCCCCTTTGTAATCGTTAACATTTTCATAAGTAACTGTAATTTAATTACACATTTTTTCTTACAAAATAAATGTAACTGTAATCAGTTACAGTTACTAATTAAATTACGTAACGCCGTTACATGTAACTAGTTACTCCCCAACACTGACTTTAGGAAATAACCATGCATTAAACAAGTCTCATGTAGTAGCACCTTTGACTAACTGGCAGCTTATTCTAGACAAGAACAGCCTGATGAATGACATATAAAGCGATCAGTTGTGGTTTGTTTATGTTACAGTATGTGCTGTATAGGGCCAGCTTTATCGGTTTTATCATTGTCAGATATTGATAATATCTGACAATGATAGTTTGACATGTAAAAAAAGTCTTGTGAATGGTTCTACTGAAAACAGTTGACTAGAGCATAGCCGAGTAGAGCTTAGTATGTTCTCCCATATCCCCTAAATGCATGTTATTGAACGATGTGTGTAATTTTTGTCTGTGAAAATGACAGACTTCTCTCTGGTGATGTATGATGGACTTTTCCATTCATTTAGCCCACTTAAACCTCACCTAGACTATATATTTACCAACTATATTTCAAAGAATATACAGTTCTGCTTGTGAATATCTAATTTAGTTGCTGGTAAATGGCTCAAAAGTGTTTTATAGAAAGCTGAATATCTTTCAAGAGATTTAATGACACTAAACCTACCAAATTGTCAATTTCAGTAAGTATACACCCTAGTGAAAAATAAATGTATTTCAAATACATTTTAGTATATTTATTTCATGCTAAGTATACTACAAATACATTTACATATTTATGTACTTAATACAAGTGCCCTGTACTTTTGGTATACTAATCTGGTATACTTCAAGTCTGCTAAATTGGAACAACTTATTTCGGAAGTAGTGCTGAGGTCCAACTAAAGATATACTGAAGTATATTTGATTGTGCTAAAGTAGAACCATTGCAAGTATCCTTCAGGTACACTTTAAAAATCTTGCATTTAAAGACCAATATTATTCAAAAATCAATCCTCATCAATAGTGACATTAAAACACATTTTAGGCTTAATATTAAGAAATATGCATTGTGCACAAGTAGTACTCCAAATAAAGTTTAATTAAACTTTTTGTATCAGTAAGTATCGAGCAATATGTCAGTAAATATGTTAATAGATTTGAACTATACTTAGTATGAAATAAATGTATTTTAAATATATTATTTTTTTTGCTAGGGCATACAGACATACATACATACATACATACAGACATACATAAATAATAAATAAATGTTTTATAAAATGATGGTGTCAGTTTAGAGCTGGATATGGCAAACTACTGTACCCAAGCATGTGATATAGATCAAAATGTTACAATTCAGCATGTCAGAGAGAGAGAGAGAGAGAGAGAGATCAGTGGTGTCAGTTTCAATCTCTCTTGTGCGGTTTACTTCTCATAGGATCTCTGACCGCACAGAGAAACAACAATTTCCCAAAGGCAGCTTTGTATTCCCTGTTATCAGAGTGACCATCAACACTTATACAAATAGATCTAATTTCAAACATTAAACTCAAATCACGAACTCAAATCAGAGCAATTGTTTTAATTATCATGTCAGCATATTAAAATATGACTCTGAAAGGAGGAAAGCCGCTGCTAGTTTTGCTTTCAGACAAAAGAACTGAAGGCAAAGATCAGACAGACGTCTGACTTGCTTTATCTGGTGCTCAAAAAAGAAACCGATACCATCACGTCCTATTTGGTGGCCAAAACCGTTCGTCAGAGATCTGCAAACTGTCCCTGCAGGGGGCCGAGGTCAACATTCGTCCTAGCAGCGGTCAAAAACAGCAAACATGGTGGGATGTTGCTGGATCATACGCACTCCGCTACACTCCAGCAGAGGGAGAGCAGGTGGAAAAGCAGCATGGATGGTAAATATTTGATGGTGCTGCAAGCCGTTTGAAGTCACACTATACTGAGCTCATCGCCTGGGCAGATCCATTAGTGAAACCTACGGCCACTTTGCCTAAAATTATGTAGCCCACCATCAAGCTGTGCTAACAGCACGCACACGCTGCTAACTTGATTGGCTGAGTCCCAAAAAGAGTCAATAAAGTGTAACACTGGCACAAATGCTAAGTAGATATTGGATGTTTTGATGCACTGTAGCGCTTCAGTGCTGAGAAGCGCTATGACAGGGGGTCTCTGTGTAGTATGGGGCTAGCTAACGTTGCCAAGGCCTGCATGCGGGCAGCTGCAGAGCCAGAGTATGAAGAGCTTTGTTAATAATGCAGACTCCATCAGCCATGCAGGACACGAGGTGCCAACGGTCACTGATGAATGAACATAAATCCACACTGCTTTGTGTGTGAATGAGTGTGTGTGTGAAAGGTCTTTCTTTCTTATTCTGATCAAATGGCACTGTCATTGACAAGTAAGTATGTGTGCATCAAATGGCAATAAATAAATAAAATCACAATTCACCTCTTCTGCCCTATGTGAAAAACAAATATACTCAAATGTATTTGAAATACATTTGTTTAATGCTCAGTATACAACAAATACATTTACGTTATTAGGCTACTTAATAAAAATACCCTGCAATTGTACTTTTAGTATACTAAACTGGTATACTTAAAGTCTAAGTCTGTTAAACTGGAACAACTAATTTTGTACTTAATGCACTTTAAAGGTGACATATCATGAAAATCTGACTTAGAGTGAAAAATTGAAGGGGGTCTGAATACTTTCCGTACCCACTGTATATATACATACATACATACATACATACAGACATACATAAATAATAAATAAATGTTTTATAAAATGATGGTGTCAGTTTAGAGCTGGATATGGCAAACTACTGTACCCAAGCATGTGATATAGATCAAAATGTTACAATTCAGCATGTCAGAGAGAGAGAGAGAGAGAGAGAGATCAGTGGTGTCAGTTTCAATCTCTCTTGTGCGGTTTACTTCTCATAGGATCTCTGACCGCACAGAGAAACAACAATTTCCCAAAGGCAGCTTTGTATTCCCTGTTATCAGAGTGACCATCAACACTTATACAAATAGATCTAATTTCAAACATTAAACTCAAATCACGAACTCAAATCAGAGCAATTGTTTTAATTATCATGTCAGCATATTAAAATATGACTCTGAAAGGAGGAAAGCCGCTGCTAGTTTTGCTTTCAGACAAAAGAACTGAAGGCAAAGATCAGACAGACGTCTGACTTGCTTTATCTGGTGCTCAAAAAAGAAACCGATACCATCACGTCCTATTTGGTGGCCAAAACCGTTCGTCAGAGATCTGCAAACTGTCCCTGCAGGGGGCCGAGGTCAACATTCGTCCTAGCAGCGGTCAAAAACAGCAAACATGGTGGGATGTTGCTGGATCATACGCACTCCGCTACACTCCAGCAGAGGGAGAGCAGGTGGAAAAGCAGCATGGATGGTAAATATTTGATGGTGCTGCAAGCCGTTTGAAGTCACACTATACTGAGCTCATCGCCTGGGCAGATCCATTAGTGAAACCTACGGCCACTTTGCCTAAAATTATGTAGCCCACCATCAAGCTGTGCTAACAGCACGCACACGCTGCTAACTTGATTGGCTGAGTCCCAAAAAGAGTCAATAAAGTGTAACACTGGCACAAATGCTAAGTAGATATTGGATGTTTTGATGCACTGTAGCGCTTCAGTGCTGAGAAGCGCTATGACAGGGGGTCTCTGTGTAGTATGGGGCTAGCTAACGTTGCCAAGGCCTGCATGCGGGCAGCTGCAGAGCCAGAGTATGAAGAGCTTTGTTAATAATGCAGACTCCATCAGCCATGCAGGACACGAGGTGCCAACGGTCACTGATGAATGAACATAAATCCACACTGCTTTGTGTGTGAATGAGTGTGTGTGTGAAAGGTCTTTCTTTCTTATTCTGATCAAATGGCACTGTCATTGACAAGTAAGTATGTGTGCATCAAATGGCAATAAATAAATAAAATCACAATTCACCTCTTCTGCCCTATGTGAAAAACAAATATACTCAAATGTATTTGAAATACATTTGTTTAATGCTCAGTATACAACAAATACATTTACGTTATTAGGCTACTTAATAAAAATACCCTGCAATTGTACTTTTAGTATACTAAACTGGTATACTTAAAGTCTAAGTCTGTTAAACTGGAACAACTAATTTTGTACTTAATGCACTTTAAAGGTGACATAGCATGAAAATCTGACTTTTCCAGGTTTTAAGT
>NW_015555773.1:28805-36434 GCF_001515605.1 Sinocyclocheilus anshuiensis | reverse complement strand
TCTCATCGCTCCGGCCGGGACACGGCATCAACAGTATGTGAGGGGCATAAGCATTTCCATCTCACGCTTGAGGTATTCGGCCAATCACAACGCATTGGATAGCTGGCCAATCACAGCACACCTCGCTTTTTCAGACCGATGAGCTTTGTAAAAATTGACGCGTTTCAAAAAGGCGGGGCATAGAGGAGAAACAATAATGTACAGTATGTGGAAAATAATGTGTTTTTTGAACTTTAAACCGCATAAACATTTCATTACACCAAATACACAACATAATGTTCTTTTTAGCAGCATCATATGACCCCTTTAATAGTGCAGAGGTAGTGCTGAAAGTCCAGCTAAAGATATACTTAAGCATATTTGGACTATTGCAAGTATATTTCTTGTATTTTAAAGACCGATATTATTCAAAGATCATACAGTCCTCATCAATAATGACATTAAAACGCATTTAAGGCTTAATATTAAGAAATGTGCATTGTGCATAAGTAGTACTCCAAATAAAGTTTAATTATAATTTTTAGATCAGCAAGTCTCGAGTGATACATCAGTAAATATGTTAATAGATTTGAACTATCCTTAGTATAAAATAAATGTATGAAATAGTATCAAATAAATGTATTTTCAATATATATATTTTTTTTTTACGTTTTGTATTCAGCATTGGCTACCAGTTACATTTAGAACTGATTTTAAGATTTAGATTTTTAAGGCCCAGTTTGTTTAAAATTAGCATAAATATTGCTTTTAAACTGCTCTAGAAGTCATAAAATCTTTATTATTATTATTATTTATTATTAAATTTGACCTGTTTTACTTTCATCTTTGAATTTGGTTTTGCTCAAAGTTTCTTTTTTAGGAGGGGTCAACATTTGAAAGTAATAGAATTGCTTTAAATGTGCTATATAAGTTTAAATGACGTTATATAAGTTTTATGAAAAACTTCACATAGGCTACTACTTTTAAAAGCAACAGAAAATTAACAGTAAAATCTGTAAAATTGAATAATAATAATAAATTGTGTCAGGCAGGGCCTTAAAAAAGATTTGACTTGTAAAGGAAGGCTTAAAAGGAAAGGTCTCTGATTTTTCACAAATGTGGTTCTACTAGTAAAATATGTTCTTGGACTTCTGGACCAATGACTTAAAATAAGATGGTTATTGTGCAGAAGGACAGAAGACATATGGGAAACATAGGGAGGTGAAGAGTCTCTCGCTCATCTTAGTGTGCTAGTGAAGTGACTCTGCAGGCAGCACATCTGACGACACAACCTGAAGTCCTCTTTGATTACATTATATATTCCTGCTTCTGCCCACTATTCTAAACCAATCGCAAGGTTTTCCATTTTAATTGGGGGATCAATTGATGTTCCAGTCATTCTAAGCCTGCTTTTGTAATGAGCTCAGAGACGTAGGTTCACAAAATTATATTAAAATCACAAGAAACCACCAAAAAAAGAAACTTAAACTCCATAATACTCTTCAAGGCTTTCTGTCTCCTCTTTTTATGTCAATAGCTCAGAGATTCAGGCAAAAATTAGATCACCGAAGCACAAGCGATTTCAAGCCCATCAGTTCTAATTTAAAACAATCTGATGACCTCTTCATTAAAAACCAGTCAGACGGCAACGGTTCTCAATGAGATACAGACCTTTTGTGATTACAGCCACAATTGTGAAGATAAATATTTACTGAAATCTAATTGAGATTGCATTAGCAGTGGCTAAAAATCCCACATGGGCAGCTGGGCAGTTTGTAGAGGAGGGTCTATACAAACAGAGGAGTCTTTATTCCAAACCGAGGAGTAAATTTTCATGTGGTGAAGAGGAGAAAGAGAGGGGGAACGGCAAAGAGGAAGTACGAGAAATGTTGGCTGATGATCTGCATCGATTCCCAATGACGGAAATAACAGCTCATGCCTGAACAGACCCATCTATAGGCTGACATTTAGATCTCATTCACAGATTACTTACCATAAAAGAGACAGACACTGGAGGTGTAAGGGAAGAAAAATACATAACACTTAAAAAGGACAGACAGTCCTTCAATCCAATTGTTCTGCACGCTATCCGGTCTAAATGACTAATTCATGTCCACAGGGTCAAGGTTTGGTTAGCATGGCTGCATTAGCTTCTACTGGTAGAAAGCGTAACTACACCATTTAGCAGCAAAAAACATCTTTCTGCATTGATGACTATTCAAAAGTAGCAGTGTCGTCTGCTTTTTTGCAAGGAACATTTAAATATTTAATTATATTATAGCCTAGTAGATATTTTTATAGTGGAGTATTACAAAATCTTCTGCAGGGCAGTTCATTCCATTAAAAATGTATTATTTAAAGGAATTTGATAACATTATTAAAATTAATAACAGCCACACAGCTGTCACTGAAATGAATGAGAATACTAACAGACACTTCAAATAGAATGAAATATATTAACTTAGACAGAAATATCTTAAAAAGAAACATCACTACATCTTCCTGACAGTAAGAAAAGATTCATTTTACTTCTGTTATTAGGCTTCTTAGCTTTGTTCTTACTTTCTTTACAACACACTGTCAGATATTTATGGAGCAATTTAATACCAAAATCAATTTAATATCAAAAACAGCCTTCACCCTGAAGGTCCACACTGTATTACACAAATGCTCGGGTGAGATTTGTATATTTATAGAACTGCGTTACTGCATTAAACATATGTGATGTGCACAATATAGTTATTTTGTCAACACTATTATTTTCTGTTAGACTGGTGATAATTCAACAAGAGGTCTACATTAGAATGAGGTCAAGACTTTATCCCAAATCACCTGCTCCCTCATTCAGTTCATTTAGTGGAGCAGAGCTTCAGGTTAATATGCCCAGATTAGAAACACGCTTCAGCTCTAGAGAGAACTATGATATGGCTAATAAGCCAGAGATGTTCTTTGGGGAACCGAGTATGAACAGACCATTTGCTACTGCATTTAAAAGATTCATGTAAATTCTGTAATCATTCACTCACAGTCATGAGGTTCCAAACCTATATGACCAATAAACTTCCCTTCCACTGTGGCTCTCACATCTCATTCGCATTGACATGCAAAAGTACAACTGACCTCAATATTGAACAAACATGAAAAAGCTACATTTTCAGCAGCCATTAGGGCACCTCATGTCATCAGTGTCACACGATTCTTCAGAAATCATTCTAATATGCATAAGAGACTTGAGGTTGAGATTTTTCATTTGAGGTTCAACTAACCCATTAAGAAATGTCTGACATCTGCCAACACATGCTGGCTCTATCTTTGATCTCTCTGTATAGCCACAGTGCACAATTGTCTAGAGGCACGACGCTCTGAATGTTGGAAAGGGTCATTGGTACCATTTGTTCTGAGCTAACTGAGTTTCAAAAAAGGTCAATGAGATTTTATGTGAAGACCCAATGAAATGGATTTATGCCAAGCTAAAGCAGTGCCTGGATCCTCTGAGGCAAGTAACATGAAAATTCACAAAGCCAAATATTTCAGTGCAGTAGTTCAGACAAGGGGAAGAGAGGCACACGGATGGCTGGAACCTCAGGGTTAATGACTGCGCACAAGCACTCGCCCCAGTTCTGCAACAGAACTTACGTAACATGTATGAATGAGTGTTTTCGCTTGAAGAAAATATGATGCCGTGAACTCTCAAGGCCAGATATCCTTTCATGCTAATGAGGCGTGATGCAGTAATGGGCTCTCACACGTCTGTGTGCCGTGTACTGCAGGATATTCTCACACTGGTGACTATATGCAGATCAGCTGCATTGATAATTCCAGATCTCCACCTATAAGCACACACAAAAGAAAAAAATATTTTTCCTTCTAGATAAAATGAGATTAAATTGAGAGGAAATGGAGACTTTGCCTTAAAGGGATAGTTCACCCAAAAATGAAAATTTGATGTTTATCTGCTTACCCCCAGGGCATCCAAGATGTAGGTGACTTTGTTTCTTCAGTAGAACACATTTGATGATTTTTAAGTCCAACCGTTGCAGTCTATCAGTCTTATAATGAGAAACAGATCATTTCAAAAGGAAGACCTACACCTAAGCTGGATGGGCTGACCAAGGCCGGAAAAGGTTTTGTGCAGCACTTCAGTGAGGGTAATTACGACCGCTATGACTGGCTAACGGCTAGCATCGAGCGGAACAAGCTATTTTGCTGGCCGTGTTTGCTTTTTAATACAAGTGAGGGAACATGGAAGAGCACAGGTTTTAACAGCCTTAATAGCTTCACCAACAATCCGGATAAGCGCAAGTAAGTACCATTTTGATTAGCCGTCGTACCTACAATGTTTGTGCACTGTGTAAACAATGAGTGACGTATACGCGCGAGAGATCACTTCCGGCACTTACGTAAACTGCGCCAGAGCGCGTACACACCTCACGCACCGGAAGTCGTGCGCGTGCTCAAAGCAGTTGGACATAGTGGTGAATTAGAGGTAAAAAATGATATAAATACTGTTCGGTTTCTGGCACAAACCAATCGTTAGGACATCAATGTGTCGTCAGGAGCCGCAGGGTTTAATTTGGATTTGACTCTGCATGTTTTTTTTACACTCATAGATTTTGTTACCATTGCCATGCATTATAAGACTGATGGACTCCAACGGTTGGACTTAAAAATCTTCGTTTGTGCTCTACTGAAGAAACAAAGTCACCTACATCTTGGATGCCCTGGGGGTAAGCAGATAAACATCAAATTTTCATTTTTGGGTGAACTATCCCTTTAATTGTCTTGTTTCTCAGCTATTTGATGCTACAGACCCCCAAATTTTCTCTGGAATATTTTCTAATATTATAAATTACATTGCCATCATTTCTTATCAATTGCTGAATAAAATTATTAATTTCAAAAGAAATTTTATTGACCCCAAACCTTTGAACAGTAGTGTACTTTTATGTACAGAGACCCATTTATACTATAAAAAAATCTATTTAAAAAATTATAAAATTATACTATAAAAGTGTACTATTAAAACATATTGTAAATATGTTCTGCAAAATGACAAGACAATGTGATGTTTTTTTTTCTTTTCTTTTTTTTTTAACCCAGTATTACTGTTAGATCTACAAACCGGAAACTCTGGAAACGTTGAAAACTCCTGCTGTAGAGTTTCACAAGAATGTCACAAACTGTGCTCAGATTTTCAATTACTCCAAATGTTGCTGTCTTACATGAAGTCTCATTCTCATGAAATGTGAATAACATTGCTCATCAAAATCTCCCAATAACAATATGTTCTGTGCAATCCACATTCATACGGTTTCTCATCTCATTATCTCATTTGTGTCTATTTTTGTTTCTCCTAGAATCTTCGTTAGAAACATATGAGACAAAGCTGACGCTAACATTAAAAGAAACATAACCAGGAACTTAATTAAGTCTCCTGAGGCATGAATGAGCAATTTCTGAGCAATAAAATGTTGCTCTCGGTACAACTGGGTAGTAGTCTGATTCAATTTATTTTAGTCACAGCTACCATCCTACTTCTATTAGTGGTCGACCGATATATATCGCCAAGGCTGATATATCGGCCAATCAGTTTTTCTGTCTGCCCGATGTGTTCAAGGCGGGACTTTTATTTTGACGGCGCTGCAAAAACTAATGAACATTTAATTTTACAAACCTTTCAAACTTAGTCGGATCCAGTTGTGAGATCTTGTGAAGTGTGCATTTATCCTGCATGATCGCATGTTCTCTGCGTGACGGTCGGTCTGTGCAAATTGAATGCTGACAGGAGGAGAGTTCTGCTTGACTGGAGACACGCGATCAACAAACTAAACTCGTGATTTCAAATTATCATGCGCTTTATGCATTTTCCCACTGTCATATTCATGTCATTTTCATTGTGTGCTGTATGTAAAATGAGCGTTACCTTGGCTTTATTTGAAAATAAATAAATAAATAAATATATATATATATATGATTCCCAATGCACACAAACTTCCCAGAATACTGAGTGCCCTGTTGGTTACAGTGTTTACTTCCTATTCAATTAGATTTTTATTAAATATTTATTTGTGAAAAATACTTTGTCTTCTAAATTATAAGTATGTTTATTTTACACAATTATTTTTAATCCATTTTCAAATGATTTCAAATTTCTTAAATATTAATTAAAATAAAGAAAATTATATCAGCTTTATATCGGCCATCGGCCACCCTGCTTTCCAAGATATCGGCATCGGCTGTCAAAAAACCCATATCGGTCGACCACTAATTTCTAGTAGCTAAAAGTGTCAACCAAAAGTGTAACAGTACTTGGCTTTCTTCTTTTCTACCAGTGTCCAGAACGCTCAGCATTTTAAATGAAACTTCATTTCCATTTCATCAAAGGAGCAGAGTAACCAGCTGCGGTGGTCATGTAAAGCACAGGTGTGGAAACCAGAAGGCACAAGGTGATTCTTGTCTCCCAGTGCAACACTACTCTCTGCACTCTTGAGCAATAAAGAATCACTGCAGCCCACAATTCCCCAGCTTCACTCCAGCACCAGGGTGAAATATGCGCATGCATTGAAAATGATGTGGGGTTGAAAATGTCAGCACGGTCAAGCAACTGGTGCAGTAGACCTGGAGAGATCCCATGTCTTTCTGATAACAGTAGCTGCAGATGACTAAACAATGTGGATCCAAATGGGTCCTATATTCAAGATGTTTCCTTAAAGGTATAGTTAACCTAAAAATTAAAATTTGCTAAAAATGTACTCACCCTTGGGTCATCCAAGATGTAGATGAGGTTTTTTTCTTCATTGGAACAGAGTTGGAACCAAGTTCCCCCTCGGTCCGTTCACAATCGTGTTTGGGTCGCCCTCGGTCTGTTCGTCAGCAGGCCCCGGTGCAACCGCACCAGTTGCACCGCCCAAAGGACAGCCCTGCTTATTTCCACAATGCGGAAAACGTGGACGAAATCGTGGAATCCAGTCATAAAAATGGAATTTACTGTATAATGTAGAATGTCACGGAATTTGCCCAATTTTGGATTAATAAATCAAAACCAAATCGCGATATGGACTAGTGTCTGTGAATATTAAGCTGCAAAATACTATTTAAATATGAATCCTGCATGTTCTGCGGATCTCTGTGTGAATAAATGGCGTAGACACGCGCTTTTGTTTACTACTCATAGCCTACTGAAGCACCCGTTGCGCTCAGGGTGTTTTCAGCCAGAACTTATTTACCAGATAAACGTAAAAACACTACACAAAGTATATCTGATAATAAATTAGATAATAAATTAGTTTTTTAAATAAATTATTTAGAGATGTTTTTGATCAATAAAATTTAATGAAACCATTAAAATGGAATCCAGAAAATGAATGGAGAACACAACATTTTGTAACATTTTTGTTAAACTTTTAATAAATTGCTGTTAAATTGTGTAAGTTTCATGATTTCAGTTAATTAGACATGCTTTTTGATTAACAGAATGGAAAGGCCCTACAGTTGATGAAATGGGACCATGTGGATTACTTGTGATGTTTTATTATCAGCTCTTTGGACTAGGGCTGGACGATATGGCCAAAATTTATATCACGATATATTTCTTAATTTCGGTCGATACGATATAATTCCGATATCGATATGAACACTATTTATCTGAAA
>NW_015555773.1:27550-28670 GCF_001515605.1 Sinocyclocheilus anshuiensis | reverse complement strand
TTTTCAGTTTACGAAAATGTTTTTTGAAATATCGAAATATCGGAAATGTGTTTAAAAATCATATCACCGTTATTGAAAAAAATTATATCGCGATACATATTCATATTGAATTATTGTCCAGCCCTACTTTGGACTCTATATATTTTTATATACTCTTATTCTCATGGCACCCTTTCACTGCAGAGGATGAAGTGCTAAATCCTGAATGGCCTGAGGGTGAGTCAATTTTCATTTTTCACACTTCTTTTTCTCTTTGGGTTAATTTCTTTAGGGATCTGCAGTGGCTCAGTGTCACATTGTTAGTTAAAAAAAGCAAAACATGTTCAGAATAACAATAATCCCTACTTCTAGATACACAGCTAGAGATTGTGTTTGCAGGGTGAGTGATGAGCACTGCGCCATGCATCACACTTGACACTATCTTTAGTGTCGGAAAACTCTCAGAAAATGCTTTGAATCTGAATCTACCTCAGTGATTCCATCTGACAGTTCCAATGCAGCCGCAGAGCTCTGTCAAATGGCACAGCTAAAATCACCTTCATTTTTCATTGTCAGTTCAATCCACACAGACTGTGCACTGCAGTGGGAATTCATTTTAGGCCTTTTTAGATTATTTAAGACTTTAAACCTCATGAAGAATCTCATTAATGAGCGATACAGTGAGGTGATGGCTACTGATCTAAATAACTTGTGCTCAAAATTCCCAAGTCAAAATCCAAAAGAGGAAAAGGGATTTTAGTGCATTTGTTGTCATTGTTGCTCAATGCAAAGGTCAGGAATCAAGCTCAGTTCATCAATATGAGAACATGTGATGACTGAAATGTTCTTATAATCAATAACTCACTGTGACACTATCAATTGACCATAAATGATGCATTTAATTCTGGAAAACGTATAAATGTGTAAATTACATATAAATGGATACGCACGCAACATTGCCCTTGCTTCTGTACCTTGATGAACCTAATCTTTTTTTGACTTGGCAAGTACAAAGAGGAGCCACTCCAAGGTGCAGCTAATTTTAGTTACCATGGTAACATCTATGGGTGCATGGTTGTCAAGGTAATTTCAATACATCAAACAAAGTATGTGATGAAGACCAAAAAGGACAACAAGTATA
>NW_015555773.1:26049-27290 GCF_001515605.1 Sinocyclocheilus anshuiensis | reverse complement strand
ATATATATATATATAAAACAAATGGCTATATTAAATTATCATCGTATTGTGAAAATAAAAACATTCAACAAAGCAGATTATTTTACTGAACTATTAAGTGTGAAACTCATGATACAGATTTTCATTTTCACTATGATCACACTATCATTATTAGCAGATAAAAATAAAGTCAGCTTTTTATAGTTAAGTTTTTCATTTTCACAAGCACTACATCATATTACCTTGTGTCTTTCCTTAAGTGAACTTACATATGAAAATATTTCTAGCACCCCACGGTGGACAGTAAACTCTGTTACAGCCCAGCTTTACTAGTTTAAAAAATACAAATACTGATGTCACTGTTATTTAGTATTATTTATATACTATTATAGTATTTAATAATGTTCCATATTAATAATATTACTATATACTAAAACTTAAATGGAAATAAATTAAACTTGAATAAATTATAATAAATAAATGATGAAACAAACAAAAAAAACCACAAACACTTACAAAATTAAAATGAAAACTAAAATATAAAAATTAGATATTATATTTTTAGTTTTCATTTTAATTTTAAGTTTTAGTAATTTTGTTATGTGCTTTTGTCTCTTTTTACTTCTACTATACACAGCTTTATTTTTTAAGTTTTAGTTTTAATTTTAGTACTTCATCTTAAACTTAACTTAACTTAAACTTTATTTCAGTTAGTTAATAAGGCAAACATTTCAATCATTTAAATAAGCAGGACATGTCACCCTTTATTTGCGAGATAATTAAAGGGGTCATATGATGCGATTTCAATTTTTCCTTTCTCTTTGGAGTGTTACAAGCTCTTGGTGCATAAAGAAGATCTGTAAAGTTGCAAAGACTAAAGTCTCAAATCCAAAGAGATATTCTTTATAAAAGTTAAGAGTCAACCACACCTACCTAAAACGGCTCGTTCTAACACGCCCCCACGTCTACATCACGATGTGGGAAGATTTGCATAACGCCGCCCAAATGTTCACGCAAAGAAAGGCGGCGTAACTTTTATTCTCGCTGTAGTATTGTTGCCACCGCCGCCGCTATGTCATGGACACACTGTGTGTTTCGTTGTGAAATCGAAACTACTTTGTTTGGCCTTCCAAAAGAGGACACAACTAGAAATCAGTGGTTAAGTTGTATTTACAACACTGTTCCGGAACAGTACAACCCATATATTCAGATGTGTGCAGCACATTTTATGGAGGACAAGGACCGTTTCCTGAGATAGTAGA
>NW_015555773.1:19884-26039 GCF_001515605.1 Sinocyclocheilus anshuiensis | reverse complement strand
TGTAGAGTAGGGCTTGTTGTTTGTCGTTTCTCCGATCACAAATGCGGACATGGTTTTATGTTTACGCAGCGCGATACGCCACGCAATGCGTAAAAAGACAGTATAAGTAATTATAATCAGCTCGCTTTTCAGAACGATGAGCTTTGTAAAAATCGACGCGTTTCAGAAAGGCGGGGCATAGAGGAGAAACAATAATGTACAGTATGTGGAAAATAATGTGTTTTTTTTAACCTTAAACCACAAACACATTTCATTACACCAAATACACAAAATAATGTTCTTTTTAGCAACGTCATATGACCCCTTTAATACCAATGTCCAAATTCATATTTTTCAAAACATACCATTTCCGTGTCTCTGTTAACACGTCATAGTCCTTAATTACAGGACCAATATACCACATCTGATCCTCCTTAAATATCACTGAATCAAGAGCTTTAACCTAAAGAATCCCAATTATTACACCACAGCATTATTACAGGTTACTTTTTGACATTTCTTAGCAATGATTACGCACGCTTGTCTGTGAGTGTGTCTGCATTTCACACTGCTACAGTACTAATGAGATGACGTCTTTGCCACGTCTGGCTGCCTCATCTAACACCAGCACCGCAACTCTGTAGCCCACAACCATAGCAACAAGCCACTAATTACTAATTAACAAAATGGAACACAGTGTCAGCCTATGGAGCACATCATGTGCGACCATCAGCTCTGCTATTGTAGTCATACTCACAATATGCCGATGAGCTATGAAAGGAGATGCCTTATCACTACACTGCAGAGAGGCAAAATGAGAACAGAGAGAAGGGCAATGCAGAGCAACATGAGTTTGCTAACTAAACATACGGATATAAATTTGTGTGTATTTACCATCTACACAATACATTTCCATATAAAAATATATAATCAAATATAGATATAAAAAAAACAGATCTATTTTGGAAAGTATCCACTTGGTGTTCCTTAATTAAACAAGCCACAGCCTGTGGAGTTCAATAAAATGATCTGCACTGACATCTAGTGGAAAATAATATAAAAAGGCCTCATGCATGATCAGTTCGGGTTTTGGCTAAAATTAGAGCCCTGCATTTCAGCCCGGGCCAGACGGGCCCCAACTTTTTTACGCCCCTCGGGCCGGGCTTCGGGCCAATTGTCACATTATAGTTCAGACACAGGCTGGACCTCGGGCTTGTTTTAGGTTTCTCCTTATTTTTATATTTTAGACATCCATCAATTAGTGATGAAAAAAATTGTTATAATCTTGAACTGTTTTATATCTATAGATTTTATTTTAGGCAAGTCGTGATGATTTGAGAAGGCTAAATTGATCAAACACAGGCTCACTGTCTGCCACTGGCCGCTTGGTCGTTACTTTAAAAAACAAAAACTTATATTTAACGAGCAAAAAATTCTCCAAACGTTTTTCTAAATTAACTTAATAAAAAACTAAATGAAATATAATCACTTTGCCATAACATACAAAACTGAACTATTTTAATAGCTGAAACAGTAGTATAAGCTTTACAGTTCCGAATGATGTATTACTCTTACCTTTATGAGCAAAAATGACGGCGTATTTTAAGTTGTTTCCACATCGCACTGGCGCCTCCATGTCCTGTAAAGCACGCTTTAGTTTCCACTCTCTGCACAAACGATTGGATATGCGTCTAACAGCGCACATTTATATAGGTTAAACGTTTAAACTAACATTGTGATATGCTAGAACTGTTTTATAACGTTTTTCTAAATTAACTTAATAAAAAAACGAAACGAAATATAATCACTTTGCCATTAAATACAAAACTGAACTATTTTAATAGCTGAAACAGTAGCTGTTTTGGGAGAAGGGGGGAAAAAGACGGGCTCGGGCCGGTAATTCTGATAAGCTGTCGGACACGGGCCGGGCTAGGGCTTGAGAGTCTCGGGCCAGGGCCAGGCTAGGGCCTAAATTTGAGGCCCATGCAGGGTTCTAGCTAAAAATGTCCGTTTTACATGGTTTTATATTAGATATTTCATGCAATTTAGAAATCCCAGCCAGGACATGTCCAGGAAAAGAGGACGTATGGTCACCCTTGGTATTATACTCATTATATAACCTGACATAGCAAATCCAAGACAATGAAATATAAGTGAAAATGTGTGTGTGGCCGTGTGCATATTTTTTAAATATATACACACATTTTCATTAGTGCTGTCAAACGATTAATTCACAAAATAATGTTCTTTTTAGCAGCATCATATGACCCCTTTAAAGCTAGCAATTAACATTCACATTCATCTCAAATGTCTATTGTCTTGGGCATATGTAAATTGAATTCTGCCATTTTTGTTCATGGGCCACAGGAAAAGAACGTTGTGACATGTTGATAATGCTGATTTGCTGATTTCAGCACAAGTTCCAAGAGACAATGCTAAGCTGTGCCATGACATGAGCAGACAGGCTAAAAACTAAATAATTTTCCTGTTTCCAAGAGCCCTCCAAAAAAAGTCACTCACTGGAGAAAAAAAAAACCCTGTACATTTAAATGTTGCTTAAAAAAAAAAAGCAAACATGCTAACCATGGCCTATTGATTTAAGCTACTATACGTAGCCACAAGATGGAGCACTAGTCTTAAATAAAGGTCTCAGGAGTTTCACCACAATGTGGCGCCATGAAAACATTCTTGTTTTCATCTTCTCATTCTGATATACAGATAAACAGGCTATACTACAACAACAACAACCTAAACAATATTTATTTTAGTATAATTTTATAAGAGTAATAATAAGTAATCAGAATCTCTTCCACACAGCCACAAGCTCAACTAAGCACTATTTACATACCTAATGCCACAACATCCTGATAGGCAGAAAAGATTATAGTTAAACATTTTTAGTATAGTTTTTAAAAATATAGTCGTTTTTTTTTTTTTTACTCAGCAAGCCTACTGACCCACTTACAACCTACATCTTTACTCCATCAACATCCACTAATCACTCACTCCTCCATGCCTTCACACATATGCATGCAGGAAGCCTTCCACCATACCGCACCTGTGGAGTTGCTTCATTTATATTCATGGCGTGTGCCGGTCTATAAGCTGCTCTGCACTTAGTACAGAATGTACAAGTAAGCTACTCAGCTCTCTCCATTTCCTGTGAACATACACACGGCGGGTTTCTTTGTTGTAAAATCTTAAATCTTCTAAAGGTGCATGCAGTGTCATAATCAAAGCATGTTCTCTAAACTCAATATGGATCTCTGAATAAGGCCTCTGTGAGGGGCAGTGCTTTAAACTGTTCAAAAAGCAAGCAAATACTCTGGGCATCTACTGTATATTCAACTTACATAGCTGAGTGGATAAGAATATAAGTATTTCTAATATATTAATTCAATTTAATCTGTTAATGATACACATTTTGAACTTTCCCCAAAGTTTCCCCATTTAGCATTTAGCTAAATAGTGGCGCAACAAATGATTTATTAACCCCCTGGGGTCTGAGGGGGTTTTGGGGCCCTGGAGAAGTTTTGACATGCCCTGACCTTTGTGGTTTTTTTAGTATCTTAAAAACATATTAATGGCTAAAGTCTATATATGAAGACTTCAGATGCAAAAGTCTCTAAGTACGTCTGACGTTTTTCTATTTTTATTATTTTAGCTGCTGACCAAAACATATTCAAGTTACAGTTATATAATGAATATGTGCTTAAAGTGCACACTCTGATCTTTAATTTGAGGGTATTCACATCAAAATTGGAGGAAAGGTTAAGAAATGACAGCTCTTTAATATGTATATGTAATACCTCCCCCCTTTTTCAAGGGACCATAAGTAATTGGACAGTTGACTCAAAAGCTGTTTCATGGACAGAACGTTTGGATGATGTGACCGTCGTCTTCCGAACTCGGGTGCGCACCCGCGAACTGTACCCGAGTCTGCTTAAAAAGGGTGGTCTGGGGTACAGTTCAAGTGAACTCCGGTACAGTTCGTTGCTGATGTGAATGCAATCGTACTAAATCGCAGAAGTGAACTGCTATTAGTGACGTATTATTTGATAAAAATGTGTGTGTGTGTTTGTGCTTCACTCACTTTCCTGACGAGCGTTCTTTAGATCATTTGCAGTACATCGTAAGACAGACGTAAGCGCCATTATGTACTGAAGCTTTGGAAACAAAACCAATGGTTCAAAAACATAAAGAGATATGGAAATCAGTGACATTTCAGTTAAGAATATATTTCAGAATGCACAGAATCAGTTTAGGGTTTATGATTTTCTTCTAAGATATTTGAGAGATAGAGATTTGATTAGAAGAATTTAGTTTTTTTTTTTTTAGTATATTACATTTTCGTTCATCGAGGCCTCACACTCCATCCCAGCAGGTGGCGGAAATGCACCTTGAGCTGGTAGAAGAAGAAGAAGAAGAAGAAGAAGAAGAAGAAGAAGACGACGAAGAAGACGAAGAAGAAGAAGAAGAAGAAGAAGAAGAAGAAGAAGTATAGCTGCAAGCAGCAATTGCGGGGCCAAGCACTCCAGAGGCAAATTGAGGAGCTAAGCATGGCATGGAGCATCAGACCAAATACAACAATGAGTAATAAAAGCAATTTTAGGATGAATGTAATTGAAATGGCTGAAAAATCATAAATACAACCATCAGTAATATGATTTATTGGCGTATCACTTTTGACCAACAGGTGGTCTGAAGATGATCCGAGTCAAATTTGGTGAAAATTGGACTAACGGTCTAGGAGGAGTTCGAAAAAGTAGGTTTTCAACATGAATCAAAATGGCGGACAGGAAGTTCAGCCAATAATGGCAAAATTGGTATCGGTGATCTCAGCATGATCCAAGGAATCTATCAACATCAGTCTCATTACAATAGCCCAATTTATTCAAATGTTATTAGCATTTTTGTAAATTGCTTTATAATTCTTGACCACAAGGTGGCGCTGAACCCAAAATTTGTGTGTACCATCAGGGCACAGTGCCGAAGATGCATACCGATTTTCATAATAACAAAGTCTAAGCGTTCTTGAAATATTGCATTTTTTAACAAAATTCAAAATGGCCGACGCCCAAAATGGCTGACATGGAAAAATTTGATATGATTCGACTCGGCATGATGCACAGAATCTAAAGAGACCAGTTTTGTTATTTTTAGCCAAACCATTCAGAAGGGACAAATCAACTTGAATTCCATAACTTTTTGCCAGCATGGTCTGAAGATGATCTGAGCCAATTTTGGTGAGAATCAGACAAACCGTCTAGGACGAGTTCGACAAAGTAAGTTTTACGAACAATTAAAAATAGCGAAAAAACTAAGCCTTGCGATTTTTGAATTTTCGTGTTCATTCGACTCAGCATGAGCCAAGGATTCACAGGAAAAATTTCCCATTTGTGCCTTATGGTTCAAAAGTTATTAGCATAAAGAAATTGCAAATTTGGACAAGTGGTGGCACTAGAGAGTTGGAGCTAGAGACTCCAAACTTGCTGTGGTGAATGTTGAGACTGTCCTCTATCAGTGTTGCAAATTATACAACTTTCCCGCAAGCGGTTCTATGGGCTGCCATAGACTTGCTGCGGAGGAAGAGGAAGAGGAAGAAGAAGAAGAAGAAGAAGAAGAGGAAGAAGAAGAAGAAGAAGAAGGCCAACGATTTCAACAGGTGACTACGCACCTTCGGTGCTTGTCCCCTAATAATATGCAGTCCAGCAGGGGCAGGGGGGAGCAATTGAACTCGGGTTCAGACCAGGCAAGCGAACCAAGTGTGAAAGCACCCCATAGGCGTAAATCCAAGGGGGGTCGGGGGGGGACAGAACCACCCCCCCCCACCCCCATCTGAGGGTTGTCCCACGCTGAAACTTTTAGAATAAAAGCCACGCTGTGTATTCTAAATAACAATGTTTTATACTTTAAATAATTGTGTAAGTAGTAAAACAACACAAACGGGGCAAAAATGCGTTTTAAGTTTAGAAACATTTTGAGTCTCCCCCTCCCTTGCCTCACAGTGCTTTGGTCCAAATGCCTGCTTTCCTCTTTTACATCACCTACACACACACACAAGTCCAGTGGGAGAGAACAAAGTCAATAGTTGTGGAACTCCAGTAAGTAAGGCTGTCAAGGCTGTGTTATTCACTTAAACATCGGATGAAGTGATTATTTTCTCTTTAATACAG
>NW_015555773.1:19467-19709 GCF_001515605.1 Sinocyclocheilus anshuiensis | reverse complement strand
CGGAAAGGGTTGCCAGGTTTTCACAACAAAACCTGCCCAATTGCTACTCAAAACTAGCCCAAACTAACCACGTTTCGAGGGGGTTCCCTGGTAAAAATCGCGTTCCAGGGGCTAAAATACACGTTACTGGGGGCGTTTCAACCTGCGGACATGAAAAACAACCCGCGGCAACAGTGAAAAGCTAGCCCAATTCCATGGGAAAACCACGGACTTTGCAACACTGTGACAGATAGTAATGTCTA
>NW_015555773.1:2013-16715 GCF_001515605.1 Sinocyclocheilus anshuiensis | reverse complement strand
CGGAAAGGGGAAAGGGTTGCCAGGTTTTCACAACAAAACCTGCCCAATTGCTACTCAAAACTAGCCCACACGTTTCGAAAAAATCGCGTTCCAGGGGCTAAAATACACGTTACTGGGGGCGTTTCAACCTGCGGACATGAAAAACAACCCGCGGCAACAGTGAAAAGCTAGCCCAATTCCATGGGAAAACCACGGACTTTGCAACACTGTGACAGATAGTAATGTCTACAACGGACACGAGCGCTGTCACGGCGCGACCACAACAGCTTGAAGTTGGCTTTCCTCTGTGTATACATATCCTTACAAGTACAATTTTAGCTGTATTATTTGTGTCCCCTTTAAAAATTGCTCTTGAGAAATGTTATGTTTATTGTCCACAGAGGACAACAGCGGTGGATGATCAGAGAATCCTCTCCATGGTAGAGAAAAACCCTTTCACAACATCCAGCCAAGAGTCAAAGTCTACAATCAAGAGAAGACTTCACAAGAGCAAATATAGAGGGTTCACCACAAGGTGCAAACAAGGCCAGATTAGACTTTGCCAAAACAAACATCTAAAAAAGCCAGACAACTTCTGGAAAAGCATTCTTTGGACTGCTGAAATTAAGATCAACCTCTACCAGAATGATGGGGGAAAAAAGTATGGAGAAGGCTCGGAACAGCTCATGATCCAAAGCACACAACATCATCTGTGAAACATGGTGGAACAGTGTGATGGCATGACACTGCGTGCATGGCTTCCAGTGGCACTGGGTTACTGGTGTTTATTGATGACGTGACAGAAGACAGAAGCAGCCGGATGAATTCTGAAGTGTACAGGGATATACTGTCTTCCCAGATTCAGTCAAATGCAGCAAAGTTGATTGGACAGCACTTCATAGTACAAGTGGACAATGACCCAAAACATACTGCAAAAACAACCCAGGAGTTTTTGAAGGTAAAAATGTGGAATATTCTGCAATGGCCAAGTCAATCTCCTGATCTCAACCCGATTGAGCATGAATTTCACTTGCTGAAGACAAAACTAAAGGTAGAAAGACCCACAAACAAACAAACAACAACTGAAGTTAGCTGCAGCAAAGGCCTGACGAAGCATCACAAAGGAGGAAACCCAATCTTTGGTGATGTCCATGAGTTCCAGACTTAAGGCAGTCATTGCCTGCAAAGGATTCTCAACAAAATATCAAAAACGAACAGTTTTTGATGACTACATTTATATGTCCAATTACATTTGAGCCCCTGAAAATGGGGGGTCTGTGTATAAAAATAGATGTACATTTTATGTTACATGTTTGTTCAACCCCTTGAATTAAAGCTTAAAGTCTGCAATTCAATTTCATCTTGATTGTTTCATTTTAATTCTATTCTGGTGGCATACAGAGCCAAAATTATGAAAATTGTGTCAGTGTCCAAATATATGGACCTATGGAAAAAGACTGCGATATCTTTATTAATAAACTGAATATTTGAAGTTTAAACAACTACATTCCGTGACACAACAATGGTAGTATTTCTAAAATTACAGTGGGTTTGGTCCTTCGCCATGACGCTGAGAAATAGGCTACTGCAAGCGGAGTTAAACAAATGGTGAAAAGGTTCCCGAGGCGATGCTGGTAGAATATCTCATGGCTAGAAAGACCCCCAGCCAATCAGATATAAGAACCAGAAGTACAATATTTGGCCGAGATACAACTATTTGAAAATCTGAAATCTGAGGGTGCAAATAAAATCTAAATATTGAGAAAATCACTTTTAAAGTTGTCCAAATGAAGTCCTTAGCAATCCATACTACTAATCAAAAATTATGTTTTGATATATTTAGGGTAGGAAATGTACAAAATATCTTCATGGAAAATGATCTTTACTTAATATCCTAATGATTTTTGTCATAAAAGATAAATCGATAATTTTGACACATACAATGTATTTTTGGCTATTGCTACAAATACACCCGTGCTACTTAAGATTACCAAGGATAGAGATATATAATATATATATATATATTACTAATCAAAAATTAAGTTTTGATATATTTACGGTAGGACATTTACAAAATATCTTCATGGAACATGATCTTTACTCAATATCCTAATGATTTTTGGCATAAAAGATAAATCGATAATTTTGACACATACAATGTATTTTTGGCTATTGCTACAAATACACCCGTGCTACTTAAGATTACCAAGGATAGAGATATATAATATATATATATATATATATATATACATATATATATACATAAATATCTATATATATTAGTATATATATTAGTGCGGTCAAACGATTAATCACATCCAAAATAAAAGTTTTTGTTTACATAGTATATGTGTGTGTACTGTGTATATTTATGATGTATATATAAATACACACACATGCATTAGGGGTGGAACGGTTAAACTTACTCACGGTTTGGTTTGTATCACCGTTTTATAGTCACGGTTTCGGTACTATTCGGTATGTGCTATGTTTAGAGAAAAACTATACTGTCAAATAAAAATAAAGAAAATAAGAATAATCTAACTACAAGCAACAGTACCAATGAATACAATAGAGTAAAGATACAAATAAAATAAACAGTGATTTTCAGGGGGGTTTTTTCAGGTAGGTCTAACATTAGCTTTTAGGTACAGAAATTGAAAGCTATTCAATCAAGAGCAGTGAGTGATTTCCTTGTTGTTGCTGTATGATTAATATTAAGAAAGTGCTGTCACTTTAAGAGAATGCACTGATCCAGTACGTTCAGTCAGCTATTTCTGCTATAAGATATTTACCAAGATGTGCATTTTGGCATAATTTTTTGTGTGAATTTGTCAATTTAAACACAATACTTCAGAGAGAGCTTAATATTTGCGCGCGTTCTGAGGCGCGGGTTCACGCGCTTCGGATGAGCACACACACAAATCTTCTCACTGCAGGCCAGGCTATGCCTAATATAAAATAACAAATAACTTACATAAAGTTTAATAGGTATACAAAACTGGAAATAAGTAAACATTATATGTAACCAAATAAATAAGAAACGTAGAACGTTTACTAGCAAAACGAATGTCAAATAAAATAAATAACACAACAGTCAGCTCGACTCACTCTCCTCACTGGAGAAATGAAATCTGATCTGTGATGCTACTGTCGTTCGGCACGCTGCATTGAGCAGCCGCGTTGTTTTTAATTGTAGTGTCTGTTCTTTTACTGAACGAAATAATTTTTATTACTATAAAAAAATCTAAACGACGGTGGGGGTCGGTGACGAGGTGGGCAAGTGATGTAACCGGTGTTGCGGCTTAACACCGGTATCACCGTCAGCACCGTCTATCGCGGCAAGTCTACTGCGCGCGCGAGCTCGCGTCCTCTGGCTCTTAAATGTTTAAACTGGCAAGGCTTAAATAAGTTTAGTTTAAACTCAGATATCAACATGTGCTGTTCAGGTCTCACCTGTGCACGCGCGCTATCAGCATGATGCCGGAATAAATGCAGGCCTCACTTGCCTCAGTTAAGGTCAGTGTTCATGACTCCACCATAGGAAAGAGACTGGGCAAAAAATGGTCTGCAAGTTCCAAGACGAAACCCGCTGCTGAGCAAAACGAACATAAAGGCTCATCTCAGTTTTGCAGAAAACATCTTGATGATTGTAAATATGGGCCTATCAATGTACATTTTATATAGCCTACCTGTACTCAGTGGCGTGCACAGACCTCCGGAGGGGCAGGGGCTAAGCGACGTTGCTAGGGCACAATCGCGGTGCCCTAGCATATATATATATATATACACTGTATATATATGTATATATATGGAAACAGAATAATCTTAATTATTGAGTTACGGAGACTTGCTCGGCTCTTGGCATACTTGGCTCTTTACGACAGCGTTCATGACTTTGTATATTTCCTTTGGAATATCTGTTTCTCTAGTGTAACGCATGCATACAGCCTATCATTAAATGACCTATTTACACAGTATTGTAGTGTCAAGCTCACATATAAAGCTGTCACAATGCATCCCTTTATACACCTCAGTGTTGAGAGTGGATTCTAATTACTGAGGCAGTCTCATTGCCCACAGCCGTGCTTCCTCCTGTCAACTCCTATCTCCACCATGATTGTTCACCATAGCAACAAGCCACATGGGTTCCTCATGTGGGCCAGAGCTGGTGAGACCCAAGAATGCAGTTCTCCTGTTAACCATCACAATTGGCAACCGCTTCTCAGACCTCTCCGATTCATCATCAGAGCAGTGATAAAATGGCACTGCCACCTACACCACTCATTTCAGGAGTCCTGTCAAGACGTGGCGAGCAGTCAAAAGGGGGTGTTACTGCGGAGGTTTTGCAGAAAAAAGACATCTAATCAGTGCCCAGGGAAGCAGATTGGCCAGGAAAATTGACCTTTGAAACAAGAGCTTCAGCCTTTAATTAGACCGACCCTTCATGTACTGTCAAGCTACGTGCTGGTGCAATGTGCTCACTAAAATCGCAAATGTCAGAAACGCTTTGTTCTTTGGCAAACAAACGGTGGGGAGCATGTGTTTTTTTTTTTGTTTTTTGAGTATTTTTAGAGTTGAGGCAAATTGGTCAGCGCAGTTTATTCTAAAAATGCATTATCATGCTTTGCAGAGAAGCTCAGAAGGAAAGAGCACCTTAAAAATGTTCTGACATGAAATGTGATATATCTCCTTATATCATAAAAAGAACAGAACAGAACAGAACAGAATAGAATAGAATAGAATAAAAAAACATTTTTGTCTCTACATATAGTCCTTACTTCAGTCTGAATAATAAAATAAAATAAAAAGGGAGCAATAAATAGAAAATATGTGATGTCTCTATAGGAAGTCCTTATTTGTGTCTGAATAAAATAAAATAATGGAAAAAATATTAAAAAATAAATAATAATAAAACATTAAATAAATAAAATACACATGTAGTCCTTACTTCAGTCTGAATAAAAAAACCAATAAAATAAATAATAAATAAAGTAAAATTAAATAAAAAAAATGTCTCTGCAAGAAGTCCTCAAACATCAGCACACCTGAGAGGAAGCAAAATCCTACAGAAAAAGATGGTCTACAGTCATAAATTCCCTGAGCTGCTATATTTGTTTAAGTTCTGTTTAGACTAAATTGTGGTTAATGTCAGATGACGCAGAACATGAATGGCTCCATTGGAGATCATCGGTGACAGAGCACTTTAAGCAACGCCCTCACTTCAAATAGCAAGTCGCAGTGTACAAAATGAACTGATGTTGCCTGCGGTGCGGAAGAGATAAACATAAACATCAATGAGAAATTAGGAAAAACTTAACAGGATGTTCTTGTTTTTTTCCCCAAAATGATGAGCACGTAATAACTGAACAAATGTTAATCTGTTTCTTATAAGACCATGTTTGACATGTCAGCTGCATAAATCGTCACATGATGATCTAGATCAGACAAGATTTGGGGTTATCATAGGCAGTGATGGCTATCACCACGATGATGTGAAAAAGTATGTAAAGAGTTTAAGCAGTATATGTAAAAAGACGGCTCAGATAAATTGGCATACCACTCCCTCTTGACATAAATCTTGGTGAAATATGAATGAATCAACACAGAAGCATTTAAAGCTATTTCCAGACTGCCAAACAAAGGCTTTCTGAAGAATAACAAATACATCTCGTCCAGTCTCATAGCATTTCCACGTCAAAGAAAGCAATGTAACACTGTAACAGCAGGCTCACCACCCACCCTTCACTGACTGCTGCTGCTGCTGGGGCTAAAATATATGGTTAAGCTGAATCACACATTTGTCATTGTGTTATGCACTGTACGTTCAAGGCCTGTGAAAATACATTCATATATCTGAATAAATGACTTTACAAAGTTCTAAAATGTAAAAATAAAATACAATAAAATTATATAAATTAAATAAATAAAAGCGATAAAGAGAGAGGAAGTAAGCCAGAATACAATCATTGACTTTCAGTCCTCCACAGCCCTTGAGACTTCTGGCAGTC
This sequence comes from Sinocyclocheilus anshuiensis, assembly GCF_001515605.1. Taxonomy (NCBI): domain Eukaryota; kingdom Metazoa; phylum Chordata; class Actinopteri; order Cypriniformes; family Cyprinidae; genus Sinocyclocheilus; species Sinocyclocheilus anshuiensis. The sequence goes on along the minus strand of NW_015555773.1, from coordinate 10,725 downwards.
TGGCACCTGATTGAGAGCTAAAAATCAACCTTTTGAAATGGTGAATACACTTGATTTTTCAAACAACAAATCATTTCAGGACGCAAGAACAAATAAAAGGTAATAATGCTTGGGGCAATGGCTCTTGTACCAGAAATGAGATCTTAATTTATACTGCAAGCTGTTTCCAAGGCTGGACCACTGGGTTTTTATTCCTCCTTTTTCTGCTTAAGAATTCATAGACTTGGATTATATTTAGATTCAGTCTTAAGCAAGCAATTTTTTGCTTAGGAATGTACTGAACAGTTGATTGTAATCTGCTTTGATCTGCTGACAGTGATTCACCAAATTATCGCAGTGTCTCTGAAAGGTTGGTGCGTTGCAAGTGATTAAAATTGCCAGGAAAACCGAGTTCATGAATTTCAATAAGACAGAGAATAAGTGAGAAGCTAACCTCATGAAGATCTGTCAAATACCCATCCTTCAATGTTTTTTCAAAGGGACTGTCTGTCAAAGAGACACCATGTATTTGTACATGATATTACAGCAAACCATTTTTACACAGAAAAAAGCCACTAATACTGTATTAGTATCATCTATGCTACATTTTTTAAAAATTAGCATAAAACTTTGAAACATTACCTCAAATTCATTTGATTTATTTTTGCTCATAACTCCAATTGAATTTATAGTTGGATATACTGGAATTAAACTGGATAGAAACACTGTCACCAGGGGCAGACTTACCCATTAGGCAAAGGTAGGCGACCGCCTTGGGCCCCCAAAAGCCAAGGGCCCCCTAAAATGCTTTGCATATGTGCATTAAGCACTGACACGCGAACGGTTGCTGTATATGGTGTTTATTACCACAACAACCGTCCGAGTTGAACGTGCTTTTTGTGTATCCTGCTTGAAGGAGATGAAAATATTATGCATCTGAAGCTGTAATTAAATATTGAGAAACAGTGTGTATTATATGTTTATAATTGTTTTAAATGCCGCTTACTCATTTGTGAGAAGGAACCAAGTAGAGGACACATACACAGTTACTTTTTTGGTTGATATAATCCTTAGGTGTGTAAATGAATAATTGCTTTTTCATAATTTTTTCAGTTTTATTTAAATTTGTAGTTAAAATAACTAAAAATAAATGTATTTTAAAGTTTAGAATTAGACAGCCTTTGCACACAGGCTTATGCTGGTAACTCATCAGTGGACTTTCCTCGTCAATATAGGCTATATTTTTTCACACTTTTCTCATTCTATATTTCTGACGTTCCAAAAGCGCCTCCTACTGGCAGAGAATGAATATTCATTTTCAATAATCCAGTCTGTAGTTTTTGTTCAGACCGATGTGAAAATCCACCCACATAACCCCGTTTTAAATTAATATAATAATTTATACTTCTGACTCACCCCTGGTTTAAACGCTCAATTGTGAGGTTTATCATTTTGTAATTTATTTTGTTTTTGTGAAAACCTGTATCTCAATTATACATCAGTTGCTATTTCGTGGTCTACAACATGACAGAAAGCCATTATAACATGTACATGAAAACTGTAGAAACATTGGACACAACTATGGGGCACCATTGTGCAGCAGCAAGCATCACAACAAAAAAGGAACCTCAAGGTTGATCTATAGGAAAATGTGTGCAAATGTATAGGGCCCCATTCCTATATTTTGCCTGGGGGCCCCAATTCACTAAATCCGCCCCTGACTGTCACCATGGGAGAAATGTGATAGGCCAACATAATCCCATTTTCCAAGAAACATTTTTACTTTTTGAGAACATTTCCTATCAGCAGCTTTACATCACTGTCACAGTAGCATGTGTCACCTTGAAAGTAATGAGCAGCAGTGTGTGCAGCATTCGGCTACTGAATCAGATCTGTCCTAAGGTCAGCTATAGTGTATTATCATGCTGTACTCTAATGCAGTCTACAGTGTGACTTGTCACTTTGATTTATAGCAGTCATGATCAATGAAAACATATTGCAGACAAAAGCTCCTACATTATTCTCTACAGGTTTTTATGTAATTTGGTTTAAATGTGAAAAATTACATTGTGAAGATTTTGTAAATCTAGCCATAAAGTCTTACAGGTGATACAATAAGTGCGTGCCAAGCTCTTGTGCCAGCAGAGCACTCAACATTAAGATTAATATGAATGCTAACAAACAGCTTTCTCAAAGTATTAGAAACCTTGCTCTTGACATGTGAAATAAGGCTTACAGTATTAGTCCAACAGCCTCCTCCTTTAATAACAGCCTGTTTTCAATTACAAATATGAACAACTATTATTTATTTCACTGTGTTTAAGACACATTATTTTATGTGGTTTGCTGTCACAACAGCAGAAAATAGTTTTGAGGTAATGTATCAGTGCAAAAGCACTACATTTTAAGTGTGATTTAAATTCCCATTTCAGGGATGTTGTAAACTTGGTTATACTTCCGGGTAAATATCATATTTATACATGTAAATAGAAACATAATTACTTGTGAATTCCACAGCTTCAATTATTAAAAAAAAAATTAATTGAAAGCCTGAAACTTTGTTTCTCTGTCAAAATATTATTTTATTGTATTGTTCTTTGATGTTTTTATGTATCTTTTTTTCTTGATTCTTGCTATTATATATATATATATATATATATATATGGTTTTATATTCGAGAGTAATGGAGTTTGATGTAAGCAGCTCACAACAATATCATCTATAATTATAAACCAATCAGTTTTAAAAGGTGCACTAATCCATTTTTGAAAACACTTTTGATGCTTTTGTGTATGGGCGTGTTTGTTTTGGTGCTTTCAAATATCAACATCGTTTGTAAAAATCGCTTAGTGCACCTTTAATTAGACTAAACATTCTATATAATACTTTTCAGTATTTTCTAAAATATATCACATTTTACTTGTTTGCCATCCTGGATTTTTTTTCCCACTTATGCTAGTCACATTGCATTATGGACTTCTCCATGAAATTAAAAATAAATGAATAAAATTACTAATGCTATAAAATGTATCCTTCATAGAATTTGGATATAGCAACTGAGAAAACATTTTCACTCAAAACCTATCGACTTGTATTGTTTATTCATCAGGCCTTAGAATTTCATACAGAAACTAAAATGCCTAATTGGTCCATCTGCACTAGCATTAAGACTCCATATGCTACATAACCAAATATATTCAACTACTGTGTGTCTTTAGAAACAACAAAATGTTCATGCATCCATTTGCGGTCATGCCAGTCTTGATATTTGTGTGGTATACTGCACCATTTGTCAACAAGTAAACCTAAGTGCTTTATTTGAGGGGGAAAAAACAACAACCATGTTGTCTATGCAAGAATATTCCAGCACCTGGCACAGACCTTTAACCCCTCTGCACATCATTTTCAAACATATTTAGCCCTATGAGATGGCTGCCGGTCCCCCACCATGTTTAACAGCTGCTGACATTGTGTGTTGAAGGCATCCTTTGTCTTTCTGCTAACATAAACCGGTCTGGATGTAGAAAATGACGTGTGATAGATGACTCATCAGACCATATTAAATTTTTTCCGTTGCCCAGGGGTCCAGGGGGGGTTTTGTTCTTCTCACACCAGGTCATGCATCTGGCCTAATGTGAGCAGTTTCTAAATAACAAATTCTAGCTTTGTGAAGCTTATGATGTTTTTGTTATTTTAGAAGCCAAATTTTTAGTGCCATTTCTCAGCTATATGCATCTCATGTTATGAACACTGTTCATCTTTACCAGTTTGTTTGAGCGTGTTATGTAATAATCATCATTTCTGAGGTTGTTCCTATTGACACAATGCATAATTGAGTAACTACAGCACACACAACCCAGCCACCACATTATATGCTCTTGCTGCTAACTGTGATTCTGCTGATTTTCTGTTCAAATCATTGTGCATGCGGTGTTTCCATTATTTCTCCTACCAATTAAACAATAGATATGATAACAGATACTTGACCAAACCAAGACAGAATGAATTTGTTATTTTTTGACTCCTTTTGCAGGTTTAACATTATACCAGTTGACTGTCTTTATGAGTGAGTCATGAATTATCCATTCAAATGATTTGTTTAAAAACACTGATTCATTCAAGAGGGAAACAAGTGACTGTCTTTATAAATTAGTCATTGAATCACTTAACCGATTCATTCCAAAACACTGATTCATTTGGCAACAAAACACCACCTGTGTGTTGCAACAATCCTGCTGTGGCTGTTTTTGTGGGCGGCGCAAAAGTAAGTGGTAATATTTAGTGCTGTGGTCGATACATCGATACGACGATGTATCGTCACAGAGATTTGACGATACGAGTATCGATACAGCTGGCCCTGTATCAATATTGTGGCACGTGTGCAGCAGTGGATCGCGCTTAATTTTAATACAAAAACACAGTTTAAAATGTAGTAAAAAAGTGCGAGTTTTCTAAAAAATAATGAATAGAGCATAATATATAGGCGAAAACAAGGTTTAATCTGGCCGCAGAAGAACACAATTGCCTGATATTAAGAGACGTAATCCCCAAAACAGAGCTTCGGAAATATCTGCTAAGTGTGTTACTTATCTTTGTCAACCTGGCAACCATGTGTACGCGAGCTCTCTCTACTGGATAAACACGCTTGCTTTCTGAAAACACCGGTAAGCTTGCAGTTTAGCGATCTCCACTTCGATATTCTATTCTCAGAACAGTGTAATTTGTCAAGTGTTCATTTATGAGAGAGAGAGAGAGGCTGTGTATGTATGAATTACCACCGTTTTGCCGAGTTTCTCTATTAACAGTGAATCTGTGGCTTTAATTCCTTTAGAAACAATGTTACCAGCTCCTTGTTGAGAAAGATAATGTAGCTCTTGAGCGATTAAGCAATTTTATTGATAAAATTGCGGGGCAGCACTGAGAAGTTTGTGTTGCTGAATGTCTAAGTGCGGCCGCAGCGTGATATGCGTGAGTTACTGACGTGTGCATTAGATACAGTAAAGACAGCACATTAGTTTAGATCGCTTCTAATTTTTATTTTTAAAATGTAGAGTGCATTAACTTTAATTCCTTTAGAAACAATGATGTTACCAGCTCCTTGTTGAGAAAGATAATGTAGCTCTTGAGCGATTAAGCAATTTTATTGATAAAATTGCGGGGCAGCACTGAGAAGTTTGTGTTGCTGAATGTCTAAGTGCGGCCGCAGCGTGATATGCGTGAGTTACTGACGTGTGCATTAGATACAGTAAAGACAGCACATTAGTTTAGATCGCTTCTAATTTTTATTTTTAAAATGTAGAGTGCATTAATTTGTGCAACGATAACCTACCAGCAATGTTGAAATTAACATTAACTAAGATTAGTAAATGCTGAAGAACTATTGTTCATTAACTAAAGTAGTTAACTAATGAACCTTATTGTAAAGTGCTACCAATATTAATTTAAATTCTGTCCAGTTTTATTGTTACTTTCAGTAAAAGTGTGGTTATTTTAATGGATTGTGTTTTTTTTAATTCAGTATCATTAAAATTTAGTTAAATGTAAAAAGTCTTACAAAATTATATTTAATAAAATAATAATTACAAAGCATTTTCGGTTTCTGGCCAAGTGCATCCAGAATTTTCAGTTTCCGTTTCGGCCCAGAATTTTCATTTCGGTGCATCCCTAGATGCAAGATTATATGTTTTATTTAATTTTAACAGTAATTTACTCTCAAATGCCCCAATTGCTGAAGGGTCTGCACAACTTTAGTACAATTTCAAGTTGCACTGTTCAAAATACATGTAGTAGCACAGCAGTGCATACCGGTTTACATTTAAGGTGGATTAGACTAGACTGTAATACAAATAGTGGAGTTTGCCAGGTGCATACAACATTTATGACAGGTTTTCATGAAAGTGTTGGTCAGTTTGTGTGCTTGACAATCCCATTTTGCACTGCAACAATAAAACTGAAGTGAGAAACAAACTGAGAAATGTTTCTTTTTAGTTAAAACAGATGTTATTTAAAATCGCAATATTGTATCGTGACACAAGTATCGTGATAATATCGTATCGTGAGGCCTCTGGTGAGTCCCACCCCTAGAATTTTCATTTCGGTGCATCCCTACCATTTACTGTAACTACATACAGAGCACTGTGTTAGCCACCACATGCTCTTTTAAAAGGATTACACACACCAGTATGCAGAGACATTTAAGAGGGTTTATTCTCCGAATAACTTTAAATTCATGTTGCTGAAAAGTGTTAATAAATGTTATGTGTATGGACTCTTGTTTTTGTTCCACGTTAGTGTCACGGGGTACACAGACCAGAGATAGATGAGTAACATTCCAAACAGGATTTAACACACACACACACGACTTGAGGAAGGGCTAAACACTTTCCTTTTCTTTCTTGTAGGACGAGCGCACGACACTTGGAGATGGACACACAGAGCTGATAACTGGAAACAAGGAACTGGACACTGGAGATCGGAGAATGGAGACTTGGGAGTGCAAACAAACAACATGCAAGTAGACTTCAGGTGAGTAACAATCCAAGGCAAATATCTGGATGGTCTTAGACGAGACTAAACAAACTGTGTGTGTGTGTGTGGCGAGTCCTTTTAACCAGTGCAGGTGGAATCAGAGACAGCTGGTGATCGTGATTAGATGATTGGTGACAATGAGCAGCAGGAGGGATGATGGGAAATGAAGTTCAGACTAACTGACAGAACTGGTGACCGTGACAGTACTTCCCTCACAGTTACACCGGGGAGGGGGGGCGGGCGCAGGGCAGGAGCTAGGGGGAGACAAGGAGGGCCTCCAGGGCAGATCAGGGGACTCAGGAGGCCGTGGCCTTAGCCGGCTCGGGTACATGCATTCTGGAGCCGACTCTGGAGAGCATTCTGGAGCCGACTCTGGAGAGCATTCTGGAGCCTTTATTGGACTGTACTCCGGAGTAGGACGGAGTTCGGGGACAGGAGCAAAGTCTGGGTTGAATTTGGGGACTGGAGTCAGTTCTGGAGAACTGGAGGGGGTTGGGGCGTCAGCAACAGAGTTGCTGGACACTGGACAACTGGACACTGGAGATCGGAGACTTGGGAATGCAAACAAACATGCAAGTAGACTTCAGGTGAGTAACAATCCAAGGCAAATATCTGGATGGTCTTAGACGAGACTAGACAAACTGTGTGTGTGTGTGGTGAGTCCTTTTAACCAGTGCAGGTGGAATCAGCGACAGCTGGTGATCGTGATTAGATGATTGGTGACAATGAGCAGGTGAGCAGCAGGAGGGATGATGGGAAATGAAGTTCAGACTAGCTGACAGAACTGGTGACCGTGACAGTTAGCTTCCTGCCCACTAATTTTTGCCTCTTACAAAAGACACAACGCCTTCTAAGAAGACAGTAAAGGCTTATGTCATGCCTGAGCTGTAGTTAGGCTGAAACTTGAAAGTTAAGTTGGACAATGTTTAGGTTTTATTATTGTTTTTTTATTACTATTACTCTGATTTATGTCTTAGTTTTTGGTTGTACGGTTTACCTTTTTTAAAGTAATTTGAAATAGATTTTTATATTTTTATACATTTGTATTTGCATTTTGAATGTGATATATGGCAATTAAACGCACTAAATGTTTATATTTTGATATATTTGTATTTGCATTTTGAATGTAATATGGCAATTAAATGCACTAAATGGGTTTAGTTTTCACAGTTATTAATATACGCAATTTCAGCAATAAAAATTAAATTTTTCTAAAGAGGAAACAAATTACTTGTTCATTTTAAGAGACCTGTCTAATTTTCTCTTGTATATTTAGTATTGCTCTTTAATAAAGAAAAAATTCTTCTTATCCGATTACTCGATTAATCGATGGAGTTTTCGGTAGAATACTCGATTACTAAAATATTCGATAGCTTCAGCTCTACTATCTTATCTGAGGAAAAAAGCAAGTTGAATTAACTTTACACATAATATTCCCTTTTAATTTTAAATTTGACTGAAATGCATTGTTAAAGCTCTGCAAATGTCTTGACCGCTGACATGATCACAGATTGCCAGCTCTTCATCACCCCCTTCCCTGTCCACTTCATCTTCCAAATTTTCCAGTAAAGGACAGACTCCAGCATTTTACTGCTGCACAGAAAGCTGCAGTCTGGGTTCTTATGAAGTTGTGGTGTGAACACGAAAGGGTCTGAGATCACTTAAGTGCTGAAGAGGACCAAGAAAAAAACGGTTTCTCTTTTGAGTCCACTATACTGTGAACACCAAATGGACTGAAGTTACTTTTGGCTGGTTCACTTTAAGTGAACTGGGTTTGATTTTTCATTTCTCTTTGGAGTGTTACAAGCTCTTGGTGCATAAAGAAGATCTGTAAAGTTGCAAAGACTAAAGTCTCAAATCCAAAGAGATATTCTTTATAAAAGTTAAGAGTCAGCCACACCTACCTAAAACGGCTCGTTCTAACACGCCCCCACATACCTACATCACTATCTGGGAAGATTTGCATAACGCCGCCCAAATGTTCACGCAAAGAAAGAAGGCGTAACTTTTATTCTCGCTGTAGTATTGTTGTTGCCGCCGCCACCATGTCGTGAAGGCACTGTGTGCTTCGTTGTGAAAGCGAAACTACTTTGTTTGGCCTTCCAAAAGAAAACGATATCGCTTCGTCATGCCTGGAGCTGATCCGTGCTGGTCGCTGAGGAAATACATCAACGTCACGCTGTGGATCGCCGGATCGGCTTTCAC
>NW_015555773.1:1088-1359 GCF_001515605.1 Sinocyclocheilus anshuiensis | reverse complement strand
GTGAGTTCTCCTAGACTCAGCGCTGCGCTTTTATTTTGATTAGATAATCATCAAGTGTTCAAGAATAGAAGCAGTTCAAGTCTGAGAGTATACATACAATATCCATATGTATATAATTTTAATGATATAGCCTTTTTGTATATATTTAAAGATGTGCATCTTTAAGCATGACCGTTGAAATTAAATGGTAACACTTTAAAATAAGAGTCCATTTGTAGCATTAAGATTAATGAAAGCTGTGTAAGTATTGTTCCTTGTTAGAGTGTGTTAA
>NW_015555773.1:0-489 GCF_001515605.1 Sinocyclocheilus anshuiensis | reverse complement strand
ATAGTATTATATACAGCGATAAAGGCTATGTCGATTAGCATTGCATTATAAATATACTTTCCTTATAAAAAATACCCAAGATTGCTTGAAGAACACAGATAAACCATTTATTTTGTGCAATCGTATGTTTATTGTCTTAAAGTTTCATCAGTTAAAGCTTCTCTATGTCCGTTGTGCATTTTATTCAGCGATAACTGGATACCTTTGTCCATATTAGGGATTTCCTGGAGCGTCGTCAGTGCTATTACTCCTGCGATGCATAAGTTTCTGTGCAAGAGCGCCCTCCGGCTTCCAGTATGAATTAAACAGTCTTTACATTACGTGTGAACTCATTAACCTTATTAAGACCCGGCAAAACATTTTAGGAAAAAAATTGTATTTTTTGATGTCATTACATTGTTTAGAGCATTAAAAACATTTTTAAAAATATATATATATTTTTCGTTCATAAGTTATGCTACGTCCTTGGTAGAGGATATCGGGACTCAA
>NW_015555772.1:70963-71591 GCF_001515605.1 Sinocyclocheilus anshuiensis | reverse complement strand
GATGGAAGTGTTAGCCAACCACAAGCACGTTTACAGTGATTGACACTTTGCACATTTGAACATCGACTTTAGAAGAGTTTGTGTGGTGTTTGATAGTGTTTTGGAGGGCGTGATGTGAAGAGCAGCAGAAAGACCCGGAGAGATGCATGACAGGCGGGGATAGCATTAGCACGCAAGTTTCAACGCCGTTCTCTTGAATGCTTGCTTATATATGTTTATCATGTGTTTGCAGATTTTGTTTCATGTTAGCTGTTTTAGATTATAAATATGACAATGAAGAGGGAAAATATGAGAGGGCTACATGATTTATGTATGCATGTTTGTGCGTATGTATGTATATTGAGTATGTGTGTTTTTTTGTGCGCGCGTGTGTGTATGAGTATTGAGTGTGTTTGTGCGTGTGTATGTACGAGTATTATGTAAGTGTGTGTGTGTGTGTGTGTGTGTATACAACATGTAAACTCAGTGTTGCAAGTTTGATTTGTTTTGTTTACACGCTCTCTCTCCCTTTCCTGTGTTTCAGTGACTTTGGTATCCAGTTGGTCAGAGAACAAACCTTTTTAGTGACTGCCTTGAGTGTCTTCCTACACTGTAAATACTGTAAATAGTTGCTTTAGTTTTTCAGTAA
>NW_015555772.1:70339-70883 GCF_001515605.1 Sinocyclocheilus anshuiensis | reverse complement strand
ACGTAGCATCCTGGAAATGTTGTCCGACAGGAGTTCCGCTCCGACTCTGCTGGGGTGCAGGCCATCAGCGCAAAAAAGCCTAGGACGCTCCCAGAAAAGATTCCAATTATTAACAAAGAGCAGTTTCCATTCTTTACACCATGACAATAACCATTCATTTAAAGCAAAAAGTCTACTGAACCTTTCGTGTCCTCGTCGATACGTAGGAAGCGGTCCTGACATGATGATTGTCGTCGCGGGCGATGTGCGGTGAACCATCTCGATCAGGCTCCCGAATGTTTTACTCTGTTGCTATACTAATTTTGAGTTATTATGACTCCAGCGTAACAAAGGTTCAAGTATCTAGTTTCAAACAATACCAGATTTATAAATATAGACCATAGGGTTCAAGAGCTACAGACATTTTTATTTGGGTATGTCGTTTTTCAAAAAATGCTCAAGAATAGGGGCACACAGTAAGTGGTTAAGCAGAAGTATTTAGAATGAGTTAAACCTGTATCCTGTCTTCTGAGTAACATTGAGAATATCACTATATATTGTTGCA
>NW_015555772.1:66397-70296 GCF_001515605.1 Sinocyclocheilus anshuiensis | reverse complement strand
CAGTAACATTGAGAATATCACTATTATTATTATATATATATTGTTGCAACACCGCCACCACGACCAGTCTGACGGGGTTCATGCTTATAACAGTAGCTTGGTGGAGTAGACTCATTTAGACCAATATAATCATTTGGTTTTAGCCAGGTTTCAGTCAAGCAGAGTACATCAAAACTATTATCTGTTATCATTTCATTTAAAATAACTGCTTTGGGTGAGAGTGATCTAATGTTTAAGAGCCCAAACTTTAACAATTGTTTTTGTTCATTTATTTTACATTTTTCTCATTAAATTTATATCAGATTTTTTCTAGATCCTGCATTAAATTTATATTTTTACCCGATGATCACAGCGTCGCATTCCGTCTCGCGGAGGGGAGCGAAGCGGTTCCAGGTGGAGATCTCGAAGAGCGGAAGCAGTGGAGGGGGAGAGGTTGTCGCCTGGGGCCTGGCTCGCGTCTTCTGCTGCGGCTGCGTGGTGGGAGAATTAGCAGCGCGCTGTATACTTACCTCGGACTTGTGAGCGTCAGCCTGGGATGTTTCCAGCCCGGCTCTCCGCTCTCTCAGCTGGGTCTGCGTCTCCACCAGGTCACGGATCTGCTTCTCCACAAGATAAAAAATAGACGATAAAGAATTAACTTGATGGAGCTCAAACTCAAAACACACGGCAGCAACTGTATCATCGTTATTGTGATATGAACGTTATTTAGCGATGGGCAATGAAACGTTCCATTAAACGGGCCGTGGGGCTGCAGATCAGCAGCCTTTGCTCTCTCTGTCTCTCATGTGTTGGCTCCTCTAACGAACACACACACGAGTGCGGGCACACACACACACACACACACACACACACACACAGCAGTCGCGGAGAAGTGAAGAAGCTAACGTTATAATATATAGAGTGATTTTGCGGTTGTAAACTTTAATGTTGCTGCTCTAAAAAAAAACATTTAGTTATATTCAGATATTCTATTCTAATCCTGTAAAAATATAATATGCACACTAAATTATTTGTTTATCTATCACAAGTCATAATAATTTCCTCATATCAGTGGATAGATCACACATTGAAGCCTTACCTGGGAGTAACAGCTCATGTTTTTAACTCCACATCTAATGAATACACTCTGAAGTCCAAAGGCCATCACAGTGCTGAAAACATTGTAGCTGCATTTGATTAATTATTGGAAGAATACAATATAAGTGTATTAGGGGGCCGACCAGTTGGAGTGGAAAATAAAATTACATCCTGTACAAAATGTTGGTGAAATAATCCAAAAATGGTGTTTTATTGGACCAACATTTTTTGTAAAGGATGTCATTTTCTTTTCCACTCCAACTGGTTGACCCCCTAACATATGGTGTCAGAAGTGGGATGCTCTCACCAGTGAGTGACGTGCCTGTATAGATTACTGCCCTGCTGACATGCCACCTAAAATTAGGAGTCAGCCTGTAGAGGGTAATAGCTGTGATAAAGTTTGCGTTCATGTTTGCAAATGAAGAGGCAGCACTTTTAATCTGGTACAGAGAAGAGGGAAAATATTAAAGAAATTGAGCAAGTTATAGAGGTTGCTGCATTGTATCTTATTGGTTTAATTCAGCTTTGCGAGCGCTTTGAAGATGCTGTGCCAGTGCAACAACAGTGTCAGTATGGTGCATGGTGTTATCGTGGGGACTTCAAAATATGTGAATAATTCTAGATACAGTACTTTATTATCTGAATTGTTTGGATTTTTAGAACACATATTAGCTTTTTTTCAAGCTTTTGATCAGTCAAATTTTACAACACTGCACATTTGCTATGTGAAAATTCTGAAAAGTCTGATTTTTGCATTGGTCTGAACAAAAGCAGCAGACGAGCTGAATAAAAATGCAAGTTCACTCTCTTACAGGAGGTGTAGAAATACAGCAGTTACCCCTAGTTACTCCTGTACACAAAGCAATGCTTTGCAAGCGCAACTTTCTGTTCCTGATACCTGCTTATTAAGAATGAAGTCAAAACCTTTTTTTTTTTTTTTCCAAACAGCCATTCAGATTTTTGTATTTGCTTTAGTGTTTATCAAACAACTCAAAATAACTCAAAATACTTAAATACTTTTTAAACATTTGTTTACACTTATACATTTTTGCATTTTAATCTGAACTAAAACATGCCAGCCCAGAAAATAGACTCGCCCGTCTACATTCCCTCCACCGGATCCATAGGCGAACCCCACGAGCACAGCCGCCGCTCTGCCTCGGCGAAAGCGGGGCCGGCGCCGCGAGAAACGCCGGTGAAGACTCCCTCCTCAAAGAGAGCCCTCGGAGAGCAAGCATACGCAGTGACAAACGTTCGCAATTCGGACAGTCAGCTGACTCTGCGTGTTTTGCTCCCAAGCAGACAACACACAAACTGTGTGTATCCCCACCCGAAATGTAGCGCGGGCAGGGAAGAACACACAGCCTGAGATGCTGCCGGCTCTCGCCGTATGTTTGTCTACACTCGTATTGGTAAAATAAAGAGTGATAATGGACAGACAACACTATTTTTTTATACATTTTTTTGCTCAATTTTAATTGCAATGATTGTTGTCATTTGGGATGTAACATTTCAATATGTACATTTTGTACATTTCATCAGAAGTTGCTCTTACACCAATAAGCAATAGAATTTGATAAGATCAGTCAGTGCAAGTTTGAACAGTTGAAACGGCTCAGACTTACATTTTAGTCTAGGACTAGGCTTAAGCCTTGTCTGTGAAACCGGGGGTATATGTCTGAGAATTTTAGTCTAGTTTTAGTCATATTTTCGTCTTACTGTATGAAAAATTATGAAAAAAATATATTATTTTGCTAAATTTTAATTGCAGTGATTGTTGTTACTTGGGAAATAAATGTTTACATTTCATCAGAAGTTAAGCACCAATAAGCACAAATCAATAGAATATCGACTCGTATGCATGGTTTATTTCACCTCTTCTAACGTTAGTGTACAGATTTATAACAGGATATCAATTAGAGGCTAAATAAACACCAAAGACTTCAGATATACACTCGCCCTGTCTACGTTATGAAAACTGGCATAACAAAAACCTACTCTCAAATATTATAACAAATAAATTCCTAATAGTAATTCCAATAATTCCAAATTGAATTAATGTTTCTCTTTTAACATCCTGGGGTCGAGGTGGCACCGGTGGCACCACTTGCAAATTTGAATGATAACAGCGAAAATAACTTAAAATGCTCCTTCATACTTGACAGTACATATAAAAGCTGACGCCGGTTTCACCGCACGTGCTTTTATGCTTTCTGGTCGCTACGTCACCCCACCTGTGACGTCTCGCCCATCCATTGGACTGATTACACATGTGATTCAGAGCGTGGTCACGCTGGAGGCGTTCCCGTAGCGTTTCGACGCAGCTGAAGGGGAACTATATTTAATTTATACAGTGAACACTATGCAGTGTTATTACATTTCTGTATTTGAATATTACCAACCTTATTTTATTTGTAACATATTCTGTTGTATTTATCTATGCTTGCAATTTGCATATTTGTTCTTATTTTAATGGTAATAAACGGAAAGCAAGTTAAATTGAAATATTTTTGTTTTCTTGCTGATCCGAAAAATGATCCGATCCGTGGGTCAAAAGCCATAATGTGATCCGAACCGTGAGATTTGTGATCCGTTGAACCACTAGTGTCAATTGTAACTTAGTTTTTTTATCATATTTAGTCAACTTGTCCTGTTTTAGTTTTAGTCAACTAAATGTCTGAGCATTTTAGTCTTGTTTTAGTCAGTGGAAACTTGCACATTTTCATCATTTACGTCTCACTGTATGCTTAAAATTATATATATATATATATATATATATATATATATATATATATACTTTTTTATTTTTATATACATTTTTT
>NW_015555772.1:66108-66387 GCF_001515605.1 Sinocyclocheilus anshuiensis | reverse complement strand
CTAAAATTAACTGAAACTCAGCGAATATTTGACACACACACATGAGAGATATATCTATAGAAAGTTTAACATGTCTACTTTGAAATGAAGTAAGTCAGTCATGACGAAAATATATTATGTTAATAATATATATAAAATATGAAAATACATAAAATAATACAAAAAATAATACATAAAAAATATTATGTGACAAAGTAATCAGTATGAAACCAATGCGATGTCAAGTCTTGGCTATCGGCCTTCATTATCGCTAATGTGACCACGCCCACGCGCCGAGCG
>NW_015555772.1:55601-64977 GCF_001515605.1 Sinocyclocheilus anshuiensis | reverse complement strand
AGCAAATGGCTGCAATATAACAAAGAGTGAAAAATTTAAGGGGGTCTGAATACTTTCCGTACCCACTGTACGTAGCTAAAATAACCTCAACATTAACAACAACACTGAAATAAGATCGCATGCATGTTTACGTGCATCTGGCTGATGGATCAACCATGATTTATCTGTAAATCAGATTCATTTTAAATCACTTTTTCTGTGTGCGTGCTTTGAAGAAACAAAATAGTCTATGTATGACCAGACGATTTATTCATATCCAAAAACGAGACGATGTGAACATGTAGTGCATGTTTCATTCATACTCAAAGCCGGAGGGCGCTCTCGCGCAGAAAGTCCAAAACGGCCCAGTAGAAGTAATACATAATAACTTATGACTTGCAGGAAATCCCAAATATGGACAAAGGCATCCAGCTATGGCTGTAGCTAAAAAAAAAGGAAATTTCAGGTCATTTCCAGGTAATAAATATAGTATATGAATAATGCAGTGCTAACTGACATAACATTTATTAAAATATAGAAACTATTCTGCCTTATCATGTGTTTGTATAAGCCAATCCTAAAATTGTCATTAGGAAAACACATAAAAAATATTATAGAATACAAATGATTGGTTATCATCCAGTAGTGTATTTGATTTCTTATCCAATTAAAAGACATAAGAAAAAAATAAAGCCTGTCAATTAGACAAAAGTCAAAATTAGTTCTTTTTTTTTTACATTTCTGTTCCCCTCATTTCTGAAATGATGGGTACACCCGAATGTTTGCAATACAGAAAACAGAGCATGAGTCTTCTTGTGCTTGAATGGTTTAAAGTCATATTAAAATGCGTACAAAGGAATCAATCAGAGGAATCGAAATTTTAATTTTATAACAAGTAGACGATTCCTGATCTTAAGCATCCTATTCCAGAATTGGAATAGATTTTGGATTCCCAAGCCTAGGTATGGGTTAACATGTTAAATAAAATGCTCTTTTTTTTTGTCCTACCGAAAATGTGCCTGGAGTCCACCTTTGTTATTATAACAAATTACACTTTCAATGTGATTTTAAACCATTCAAGTCAAGAAGACTCACAGGCTATTTTCTCTGCTGCACACACATCCTTGTGTAAGTGTTCTTTAGCCTGTTGACTTTCATTCAGCTAACTATGAAATATTTTGCATAGAGATGATATCTAAGATTTTTTATTTATTTATTTTTACCATATTGGAATCGAAATTAGGAATTTACAAGAATTGGAATCATTAAAATTCAAATGATGCCCAACCTTACCCATACCCCACATAATTTTTTTACTGGCACCTTTCTATTCACACTGTTTTAAACCCTTTATTTTCTTTTAAACCTTCACTTACACTTCTTTGCTTTCGCCCTTCTTAAAAACAACCCACATAATTTTATATGTGAATGTACTTTTCAAAATAAGTTATAAAACAATTGCTCCAGGCAACAGGGATAGGTAGTATGTTTGCTTAAAACATGACAATTTAGACTAATATCATGTTTTGCTCCAAAATCACTATATAACATCAGTTGTGTTTAAATCAGTTAGCTTCTGTGGTTCCATGTTGCTTCTTATCACAATGAGACAGAAAATATTTTTTTATAAAATTCTATACTGTGATACAAGCTATGTCAATTAGCATTGCATTGCAATTGTGTGTTTATTGTCTTCCATGTTTCATCAGTCAAAGTGTCTCTATCTGCATGTTATTCAGCTGTAGTGATATCTGGCTGCGTTTACACTTGGCATTAACATGCGACCTGTATCTGGATGTTGTCCACATACACATTGAAAAGACAAGTGTAAACGCGCTTCTGATCGGAATGTTATCCGATCAGTGTGTCCTGGTCCAGAGGTAGTCGAGGACGCATTGTGATCGGATCTCAGTGTAATGTAAACGCAATCCAGCCATCGTGTCTGCATTCGCAGGTCGACATCACGCAAAACGCCGCCCCCTCTCTCCCGATCTGTCGGAAGAACAGAGCGCTAGTGAGACTCGTACATTTATTTTGATTTGTAAAATGTCCCGCGACTGAAAATAGTTTTCAAAAGAAAACCCACCACTTCAGGTCGACTTTGCACCGCAAACTTATTTAAATATTGCGCGGGAAATACAGATCCGATCGGTTATCCAGATCGAGAAGTCAGCTGATGTTACCAAGTGGCCGTGTCCTGATTGACTGATGATCCAAGACATTAAAGTACATGGGTGTTAGGATTAGGGTTAACCCTGCTCCATAATGCTCACATCGTCTGATTTTGGGTAAAAAAAAAAATAATAATACTGAAGTACTTTGTAATGCAGTAACTTGAGTAGTTTCAGCAACTACATTTTTACTCTTACTTGAGTCATATTATTTTTCAGTACTTTTACTTGTACTCAAATAAATTATTCCTTAACCCCTTAACTGTCACCCCCCATTTTTTAAAATAGGCATGAAAGTGCACTATCCAAACTTAAATTGTTGTAATTTATGAACATGTTGGAATACAGACCTAAGGTTGGTCTCTTTTTAAAGAAGAAAATCAGCAGATTATTGCAAAAGTGAAGATTTTCAAGTGAAGATATTGCAGAAGAGAAGATATTTTTTTCACAAATTAAAGTACCAAAAAGTTATAGAAGTTTAAGTTTACTGTAAATAAAATGCACTATATTCATTTTATTTTATTTATAATAAATATTTTACATAAGAGATTTTACTCTAAAATTTGTATAACATTAAAGCCTTATGTCTAAATAAGTTATGTTCCAAATTTGAAGTTGATATGAAAAAAATTGAGGTTCCTGTGAAATTTTATTTAGGGTGTCATACCACAAACAGCCACCGGGTGCCATCCAAACTCATTTATGATATGATTATATAAAAGATTTGATAGAGAAAAAGGACAACAAAAAAATGAGTGCCAAGCATCCCACAGGTGGGGCAGTGAACAATACTTTTACTTAAGTACAATTTCTTAGTACTCTTTCCACCACTACTGATCTTTGCAACCACTGCAAAACACAAGAGACGGTAAAACACATTTTATTAGATTGTAAAAGGTATGAAGAAGAAAGAAGGGAGCTAGAAATACAAGTTGGAAAACAAAACATGACAGTATAAATTCTGCTAGAAAAAAACAATGTCTAGGAAAATACACAGTATCCTAATTAATTATTTGAAAAATACTGGGATAAGTGAAATAATTTAATATGAATATATATTTTTTTTATTCTCCTTCCTTTCTGTCAAGCTGCTGCCCACTCTCCAGTTCAGTAGGTGGCTGTAAATGCACCTTTAAGTTGGTTTGCCAACCGCCAATAAAATTAAAAGAAGAAGATTTTGTCTGTCAAGTCCTTGGAGGTGAGATGAGCGCAGTGGAGAGCCTCTTTATAGTAGCAAATTAAGTTTTGCTTTTAATTAAATGTGACACTGACATTGTTTTTCATGTTTAATACAGCTGCTTGCTTTTAGTCAAGTCAAGTCAAGTCAAGTCTGCTTTATTGTCAATTCTTCCACATGTACAGCACATACACACAGAGAATTGAAATTGCATTACTCTCAGACCCTTGGTGCATACAGATAACACTAACAGTAGAACATAAATACAGATATACAGATTAAATATAAAATACAACTATACAAATAAGGTAAAATGTAAAAAAAAAAAAATATATATATATAAAAAAATATATATATAAAGCAGCACACGGCAGCTAGAGTGCAAACCAGTGAAGTAAACAACAGTGCAGATATAATGATTTGTAGTGCAAAAAGAGCTTATTTAGACTGATTAAAGTGACTGTGTGTGTGTATTTGGGAGGGGGGAGTGGGAGAAGAGAAAAAGAGCTTATTTAGACTGATTTAATTTAAGCAATATATTGAATAAGTGCCATGTAAATACGTGTGACGTGACGTCACGGGAGTGCTAATTTGCAGAGCTTGTGCAAACATACCCAAGATTTTATGAACAGAACCTTTTTTTTAATTCCTGCTGTTCTCTCCATTTTTGTTGTGTTTATTTTGTAACTGAGAGGAAAGCGCACAACACATATTTACATATTCATTTAAGCGTTACATTTAAACTGAAGCAATTCATTTAAACGCTTCATCAGAATGGGTAGCGTCTGGATGTTCGATAACAGTGTACCTCTGCTCACATATTTCGAACTTCATTTTACCCCTAAACTAACAAAAAAACTTATATCGGGGCCTTAAGGGTCTGTGCAGAGGACATGTCTGGTTCTTGTGGTCTTCGCAGAGGATCTGTGCTGTTGGCTGTCGTGGGAATGAGGTCATTGCAAGGGAACCATCTCTAGGGCTTTTCTAGTTGTCATGGTCTCCGCTGGCATTCAGGGATGCATTGTGATCATTCCTGGGTGCAGGTCCACCATCTGATCTGGACACGGACTGGATCCACCCAACTATGGTAACCTCAGGATAAGAGTGAGACAGTATATAATTAACTAATATAAAAATAGATGCCATTCTGCTTACAATGGAACAAGTACATCAGGAATGTACTACTGTATTTACAAACATATTTGAATTATAGAAGCGTGGTATGTGTATGCCTGGATAAAGAGATGGGTCTTTAATCTGGATTTAAACTCACAGAGTGTGTCCGCTTCCTGAACAACTCTAGGAACACCTTTCTTGTGTCTGCCCTCTCGATCTGCTGCCAGTTGGAGCCATGACCACAAAAGAACACAATTTAAAAAGCTGTACTTACATTTTATGGCTTTCTCTTGCGTACAGCGCTTTTCCGCTTCGGAGCTCCCCCATGCCAGTGTTACAACAAAATAAATATTTTGGAATATTATAAATATTTATTAAATATAAATTCGGACTGCACATAGTCTATTACTTTGTCTTTGCAGGTGTAATGCAACAACAGTGTCGTTTGATTCGCAAACAAATTTGAAAGGTTAAGTGAATCAAATCAGACAGAGCCACCCGTATAGATGTCTATGGCGCCACAAGCGCAGTTCACCACCTATGATTCAATAGCAGTCACTCGTTGAAAAAGACTAATCGACTGACTGAATTTTAGTAAACAAAATTAAATATAACTCAATATAATATCATTAGCTAACATACAGTGCAATGGATACAGCTAATCAGTTTTTGTAATAAAACAAATTACATAATGTTATTCTAAAGAGACCATACTCATCATCCTGAGGCTCCTCCTCAGGATTTAGCCGCCAAATCTTTTTCTCAGGCAGCTGATTTCTTGCATTCTAGCAGCGGCCCGCCTGTGACGAAACAAACTCGGGCCGAAGGTAAATACACACAACTACACCGAGTGTGGACCTGCCGCAAGTACGTCAGCTTTCATCTGAGATCGGCCCATGGAGAAAAAGCCTTTTGACAGCCAGAAGAGTTTTGTGGAGTCAACACGGCTTTGGCCCATTATCTTCTTATCGATGTCGTCGAGATTGAGCCGACAGTGCCGCATTTCAGCCAGAATTGGGCCAAATGTGCTTGCTATCTGGGATGTCTATGACTCTTTCTAGTGTTAAGTCTGGTCCATAGTTTAGCAATTTCTCCTTCACTTTTGCGGAGTTTATGGCGAAGACTATCCTGTCTCGTACCATCTCATCCGTGTTGCCATACCCACCATTTTTGACCAGTCATTTCAGTTCTGTGACGAAATTATCGAAACTCTCTCGTGTCAGCTTGCACTTTCTTGTGGAATTTGTACCATGCAAAGATGTGATTTTTCTTTGGCAATACATATGCTTTGAATTTGTTATAATATGTGCTTAATATCTTTTCATTTTCAGCAGTGTCCAGGTATTGTAAATGTCTCAAACTTTTTTCTCCTACCCACAATTGGAGATAACTGCAGTGCTCCTCTTCCAATTTATCGTAGAGTGGGCCTTTAAACATCAGCTCGGCATGCTGTCGGAACCTCCTCCATGCATCGGGAAAGTCAAGGGAGTCCCAGTCCATCCTCGGCATCAGAATGCCAGTCGAGTCCATCCTCTCTTTTCGTGAGTTCTGTTACTTTTCTGACACCATGTACTATTAGTTTTTGTTTATATTTTAATGACATGACTCAGATATGCCGCATGTGTTGCGCATCAGCCTGACCTTCTTTTTTATTTATTTCACTTCCGGTTACCCCTTAGCTTTATGGGTAAAGCAGTTAACATGTAAGACACTGCAAAACATTACAGCTAGATTGCATAATGCAGAAAAAATTATGCAAAAAGCCGGGCAGAGTAACGTACGTATCCATTTAACAGAAAAGCTCGTCATACTTAATAAAATAAACTGTAGTTCCTAATATGGCGTAATATCTCATTTGTATTCCCTACCACTAGATGGCAGACATGTAGTACTTCGATTCTAGACCAAAATTACGTCACGTTCCTATTCAAAGTGTTCGAGGAAATAGCAGAGCAAGTGAGCTATCGTGTCATTGATGCGGAAGCAGTTCAGTTCATAGCGTGCGAGTAAATTGTGAGATTTGTGAGAGAAAATCGCCAAATGGCTAATAAAAAGTTGTACCGCGAGGATGTTGCAAATGTTATTCGCCGATTCTGACTCTGAAGGGGAATATTTGCCTTTTGGAAATGACGATCGGTCATCTAATAATCGCGCTTCTCCCGGTACATCTTTACAGCGCAATGGTGCTGCCGTGCAAGACGAGAGTGTTAACGAAGCACAAACAAGTGATAATTTCGACCCTTTGCCCAAAGGGGATGGGGGAGGCAGGGTCGTAGTGAACGTGGTCGTAGTGTCCATAGGAGAGCTGTTGCTAGAGGTAGAGGCAGCAGTGGTAGGAGAAATAGGGCTGGAAGTAGCACTAGCCCTTTGGATCCAGTAGATGCCATTTACTTTCAGTCATTTAGCAGACACTTTTATTCAAAACAACTTACAAATTACAAACATACCAAGTAATTTAGAATAATTTAGAATTTTGCAATGTAGCCCTTCTATACATCGTTATATTATATAATTTGGGGTCATGTGATAAGCGCCATATTCAGACAAAGAAACACGGACAACAGAACAACAGACAGCAGAATGGAGTTAAGGATGTCTACTATGAAGTATATGTATGCAATTAATATAACGTTAAACATTCAGTGTTAACGCCTGTACAGCTGATGTGCGCAAGCTGATAAACAAAGCACGCTGAGTGGATTGAGCGCGCGGCGGCGCAGATGCGCGAGCTTGTCGAGTGAATATACCTTTCTCACAGACATCACTGGAAAGTTAGGTTTGCATGAAGCTGGGTGACAGCATGCCCAGGAGACTACAGGCTGTCATTAAGGCTAAAGGTTGCCCGACAAAGTATTCATAGTTGTGTAAATACTGTCATACTAACAGCTGTCTTCATTTTTGGTTGATTGTAATCTATTACAATAGTTCTTGTCATATTGTATTACCATTTTCTAAACTATAGCGAATAAACTGTGATAATGTGAGAATAAATTTTGGTTTGACTATCTATTTGATAAATTAAGTTAGCCAACTAACATTATACATACTCTTTTGGTTTCTGTACCCAATATTTAAAAAATGTACAAATGCAATAAAAATATTGGTATCGGTACACGGTATCGGCAAGTACCAAAAATAAAAGTATCGGTATCGGGCGAGTACGGGAAAAAGTGGTATCGTGCATCCCTAGTAAAAACAGTTCCTTGTATGAAAACAAAAGAGAAAAATGTACTCTGTCTGAAGTGTTTGTATGTATTTGTTTGTTTTTGCAACCCTACAACCCTAGCTTGAGTAATTTTGTTTGCTTTTATTTGGTATGTGGCTTAACACATTATATGCATACTATTCAATTATAAATCGAATATATAGTAATATTGTCTACTGTAAGAAAAAAAATTAAAAATAAATAAAGCAATACAGGCAAATGAATGTAATTTCAATTTCTTGTTAACTGCAAAAAGTCAATGTCATTTTTTATTAGAAAGTACACAATGCAGGTCCAGAACATGGCTGTGATGGAGAGTTGTTAATTGCACAAAGTCAATATCATTTTTTTTTTATTAGAAAATACATAATACAGGTCCAGAATATGGCTGTGATGGAGATGGTCACTGAGAGTCCACTGTGTCTAGTGCTGACCCGGCCTACACTGCAGAGCCTGACACAACCTGTGGAGAGCAGAACTAATGGGTCAGACAGCCCTGAAAGTAGTGCTGCTGGTCCCACTTTATATTAAGTGGCCTTAACTACTATGTACTTACATCAAAAAATAAGTACAATGTACTTATTGTGTTCATATTGTATTGCAAAACACTTTTGCTGCTACTGAGGTGGGATACGGGTAAGGCTAGGGACAGGTTTGGTGGTATGGGTAGGTTTAAGGGTGGGTTAAGGTGTAAGGGATGGGTCAACAGTGTAATTATAAATGTAATAACAAATTAATTACAGATGCAATTACATGCAGGTATTTTTAAAATCTAAGTACAATGTGAAAACATGTATGTACACAATAAGTGCATTGTACCAAATTATTAATTTAAATGTAAGTAGTTAAGGCCACTTAATATAAAGTGGGACCGTGCTGCTATTGCACTGTACACACAAACACTGAATGTTGTTTGTTTGTTTGATTGTTTGTTTGCTTTTGAAGGTTTTCTTTTGGCTCTTTACTGACAAAAAAACAAAAAAAACATTAATAATAATAATAATAATAATAAAAATACTTATTTGTTGATGTTCATGTGTTAAATGGTGAATTGTATGTTGTTCAGTTACATGATTATTTCTGGAAATTAAAGAACTTTCCCCATAATTTGTTTCTTTGTGTTCTTCTCTGGTTTTATCAATATTATGTAGCATTTTGATAGCAAATCAATATTATGTAGCAAATACGCAAAATAGTAAACCAAAACTTGGAAGCTAAAATAGCAAATATCTGCACAGCTACTGTAAATTTTCCAGGAGAACTGACATAAGCTGGAATAAATGTGAGCCAGACAGCACAGAATATGAGCATACTGAATGTGATGAACTTGGCTTCATTGAAGTTATCAGGGAGCTTCCGAGCAAGAAAAGCTAAAACAAAACACATGATTGATAGCAGGCCAGTATAACCCAGAACAGCCCAAAAACCAAGAGCTGAACCTAAGTTACATTCAAGGATGATCTTTTCTCTATAATAGCTCAAATTCATATATGGAAAAGGGGGGGATATTGTTAACCAAAGCACACAGATAATCAACTGTATTAACGTTAAGGAAACAACACTGAGTCGTTGTTGTGCAGGCCCAAACCATTTCATGACATTACTTCCTGGAAGTGTAGCCTTGAAGGCCATTATCACTACTATAGTTTTCCCCAGAATGCAGGAGATACAGAGGACAAAAGTGATCCCAAATGCTGTGTGACGCAACATACAGGACCACTCAGTGGG
>NW_015555772.1:45961-54378 GCF_001515605.1 Sinocyclocheilus anshuiensis | reverse complement strand
AACATAGTTAATTAGTATGTGACTATTGTATTGCCAATTTACATTTGTGTCACATCAGGAATACATTTGGGAATAAACACTTTTAGATAACTGCTTATTTGAGGTGACAGACTATTATTATTTATTATTATTATTATTATTATTTACCCATCATGTGTTTCTTTGTGTTTTGTTCTGGCCTGAGTAAAATAATGTAACATTTTGGAGCAAATATGCAAAATAGTAAACCAAAACTTGAAGCTAAAATAGCAAATATCTCCACAGCTACAGTAAATTTTCCAGGAGAACTGACATAAGCTGGGATAAATGTGAGCCAGACAGCACAGAATATGAGCATACTGAATGTGATGAACTTGGCTTCATTGAAGTTATCAGGGAGCTTACGAGAAAAAAAAGCTAAAACAAAACACAAAACTGATAGCAAGCCAGTATAACCCAGAACAGCCCAGAAACCAAGAGCTGAACCTAAGTTACATTCTAGGATGATCTTTTCTCTGAAATAGCTCAAATTCATATATGGAAAAGGTGGGGATATTGTTAACCAAAGCACACATATAATCAACTGTATTAATGTTAAGGAAACAACACTAAGTCTCTGTTGAAGAGACCCAAACCATTTCATGACATTACTTCCTGGAAGTGTAGCCCTAAAAGCCATTAATACCACTATTGTTTTCCCCAGAACACAGGAGATACAGAGGACAAAAGTGATCCCAAATGCTGTGTGACGCAACATACAGGACCACTCAGTGGGCCGACCAATGAAAGTAAGTGAACAGAGGAAACAGAGAGTCAATGAAAAGAGCAGCAGGAAGCTCAGCTCTGAGTTGTTGGCTTTTACTATGGGGGTGTCCTTATGTACAAAGAAAACTACTGCAATACCTAATGTAAAAGACACACCCAATAAAGAAAACAGTACTAGAATTATTCCCATCACATCTTCAAATGATATAAATTCCACAAGTTTTGGGACACATGTATCTCTCCATTTGTTTGACCAAAATTCTGGAGGGCACTTGAGACACATCACTGAATCTGAGGAGGAAATGTGAACATAAAATTATTTTAGATTGTACACTATAGCTTATTGCTGCTATGCATTCTTGTACCATACCTGTCTTATTACTTATTTCTCCTTCTGCACATGGAATACAGTCATAACAGCAGACAGGCCGACGTCCCCAAGTACAACATGTTTATATTTATACATTTTAGAATTAATTGGTGTTATATTATAGGAAATAAGGGGTTCTGTGTTTGTTTATTTACATAATACTGTGGGATGGGTCTTTCATTTGTGAATGAATTATTGGAAGTTAATTAATTAATTTATATATTTAGTGAAGTACATTTTTTATTTATGGTTGTTGCATGGTCCTAAGGTAAACTGCCTTGAAAGTGGCAGTGAAAGATTATTGTGATTTATTATGGGTTTTGCCCATGATATGTTTCCTTGTGTTTTGCTCTGGCTTGAGTAAGATAATGTAGCATTTTGGTGTAAATATACAGAATAGCAAGCCAAAACTAGAGGCTAAGATCGCAAATATCTCCACAGCTACAGTAAATTTTCCAGGAGAACTGACATAAGCTGGAATAAATGTGAGCCAGACAGCACAGAATATGAGCATACTGAATGTGATGAATTTGGCTTCATTGAAGTTATCAGGCAGCTTACGAGCAAAAAAGGCTAAAACAAAACACAAGATTGATAGCATGCCAGTATAACCCAGAACAGCCCAGAAACCAAGAGCTGAACCTAAGTTACATTCTAGGATGATCTTTTCTCTGTAATAGCTCAAATTCATATATGGGAAAGGAGGCGATATTGTTAACCAAAGCACACATATAATCATCTGCATTAACATTAAGGAAACAACACTGAGTCTCTGCTGAAGAGGCCCAAAAAATTTCATGACATTACTTCCTGGAAGTGTAGCCTTGAATGCCATTAGCACTACTATTGTTTTCCCCAGAACACAGGAGATACAGAGGACAAAAGTGATCCCAAATGCTGTGTGACGCAACATACAGGACCACTCAGTGGGTTGACCAATGAAAGTAAGTGAACAGAGAAAACACAATGAGAGTGAGAAGAGCAATAGGAAGCTCAGCTCTGAGTTGTTGGCTCTTACAATAGGTGTTTCTTTATGAAGATAAAACAGAAAAGATACCATTGCTGTTAATAACACCCCAATGAAGGAGAAAATACAAAGCACCATCCCCATGATTTCTGTATAGGAAAGGAATTCAACCACTTTTAATACACATCTGTCATTGCTTTCATTCGACCAGTACTCCAAATCACAAGGAAAGCAGTCACTAGAATCTGTGAAGGAATATCAATAAAACATTATTTGATTGAAAAGTGCATGATAAAGTCACTTGACCAATGGACTGTATTTCCATTTTATCATTCTTTACTGAAAGTTAACTCTAATGTGCTATTTTACCTGTGCCATTACTAATTTCTCCTTCTGCACATGGAATACAGTCATGACAGCAGACAGGTCGTCCTTTTTGCACAGCCTTCCTAGTGCCGGGGGGGCAGCTCTCACACAGGCAACTATGAGAAAATTGTCACATAAGGCCCAAAATTATTATTTCAATGCTTAAGTTATCCCTCTGACATCAAGGAAACCATGGCAATTGGTTTGAAATATTTTCAAACAAATTCATTTAAATGATTTTAATAATTTGATATTTCACCTGGCCTCAGCAATTTGTTATTATATAGTACTGAAGTACCTGTCCACTGTTCCCTGTCCATAGCATATGCTCCTGATTGATTTGAAGATGTTGCTCTGAATGCAGTGAGCTGTCATAGACACCCACATGCTTAAACTGCAGACTTCCATCCTCAGCAGGTTGCCAGTTGACAAGGTCATATCTTGCCACTGGATCACCACTTACATCAAAGAATATTTCTTCACCTGTTTTAACAGTGAATCTTACACCCCTCATGTACTTCAACACCTGGGAGAAAAGGTCAGAAACATGAATACTTTCAGCTTTTCTCTTTCCATTTTTTTCTCTTTTTTTTTTCTTTTACTTACCATTTGTGGTGTGGACTGTCCTCCTTTGCTACTGTTGTTGAAGGATTTTAAATCTTTCAAAACATTATGTAGTGTATGTGCAACAGCATATACTGCAGTGTACACTTTATTTACTATTCGTAGCTCTGATACATCAGTATATTCATTTTGCAGCTCTGTAAGTCTCTCTGAACCAGTACAGCCACCACTACCACTGTTCCTGAAAGAGCACTGAAAAGCTGTTTCCCAGAATTCTTTTAAAAGTTCATTTTTTGGTTCTTGATGAGGGTGCACATTCACTAGGAACTCTCGCAGACCCACAAGTTTGGCATTTGCTATAGCAAAACCCACAGCTCCAGAAAGAAAACTGTATTCCTTTGTTTCTGCAACAGTTCGAGAAGTGATCCAGGATTCACTGCCAACCCACTGTATCCCTGTGATGTTATGTTGTACAATTAGGTTTAGGAGGGGGAAAATATATCCTACTGCTATAAAAGGCACCACTACCCTGGCGGTCCCTTTCTTTATCACTTCCAATGTCTTCAGAAACTGCTCTTGTGGATCAGTTTTATATATGGCTTCTGAGTATTCGATACAGATCCCCTCTTGTTTTGCAGCTTCCTCAAATGCTGCGATACCGTTACAAGCTGAGCCAGTGCTCTGCTTTGGTAATAATCACTGGGTATTGTTCTGAAGAAGGATGCATAACTTTTTCTGTTACTTAGGCATGCACATGTGGCAAAATGACTGATCTACAAGTGAAAAAAAGCAGAGTATTTTAACCACACAGTTTCTCATATACTGCTTTTCCATTCTTATTCCACTATACATCACTACTATACAAATAGTGTAATTATCTCAAACATACTACCACAATCTAAATAGATAGATACATATATATATATATATATATATATATATATATAACATAACATAACATATTGCTTTCTATATATACAACAATTGTTGTATATTTAAAGCATACATTTTGTGCACGTTCCAGTGGTTTATAATACAATGATTCAGTATGTTAATAGGCAGCAAATAAGTAAGAGATCTTACAACAGATAAGCTGAATGGACCAACTACAGTAGCCAAGGCTATAGTGGGAGAAGAGTTTGACTCTCCAACAATTGCATGAACAGCTGGTGGTCTAGAGCAGGATGTATCACTCAAAGTCTCTTCATAACCGTTCATCAAAGCCATGCCTGAGAGGATAGTCAGAGCTATAGAGCTACAAGAATCGTATATCTTATAGCCCAAAGAACACCAGTCAACAACTATGTGTTGTTATTAATCTCCTGAATTGCAAAAATCAGCATTTGAGCAAATTTAAACTCACGCAAGCTCAAACTGTGAAAATAAAGCATCAGTTGTGTGCATTAAATACAATCATTTTCACAGAGTCAAGTTCAACCATGTTTTTCTTTTTTAGTATTCATAATGCTTGTTTCTCAAAGAGTTGTCACAGACCTGACGCATGTTGTTGGCTCTGGTTTGGAAGTGAAAGGATTCATCTTTAGCAGAGTACTTCTGTGGATTGTGAAAATCGCTCCAATGTTGATGTCTCTTTCAGCAGAAAGCACAGGGAGAGCAGATTGACCAAACAGTCTGCAGACTTGTTCCGAGGCTGGCACACAGATGCCATGTACAACCAGCATCAGCAGCAGTGACACAGTTCTGTTTGCCATACTGATACGTATGCAGATCAGGAACCTCTGAGGCAAAACAGGAAAAGTTCTGCCTTTTATTGTATCTTTCAGTGCCCTTGAGCACTTTAAACACATAAATTGTTATGATGCATGTAAATTTGCATCATACAGGGGGCACTGTTAATTTTATATGGTTTAAAATTACACTTATCATGATGTAAGATTTTGGTCATATCACCTCTCCTATTCCCGTTCAGTTGGTGTTCTATGAGACACAGAACCAAGCAGAATGCATTGTAAATGAACACAGAATCATTACAGTAAATTTAATAATTGATTGATTGATTGTTATTTTTGTTTACATTTAATTGATTATTTAATTACTCTGCAAATGATGAACATTGCAAGCAATCTATCATAAGATGCCAGCATATTTGCAGTAGGGGTGTAATGGTTCCAGTTTTTCACAGTTCGGTACATATGGGGTCACGGTTTCTGTTCGGGTTGGTATTGGGTGGGTGCATGGGGGGGAGGTAGGCTATTCTTAATTTGTTATTAGAAATTTCCACAAGAATATGCTACTATTTGTTAACAAATACAGTTTACCTTAACGTTAAATAAATAACTAAATAATAATAATAATAATAAATAAATATAGCTGCAAGCAGCGATGGCGAAGCCAAGCCATCAGCGCAACCGCCACCCCGGTGGCATCCAGAAAACAGTGCACAGCGGGCACGTGCATTTACAGTAACCCTTTGGCAGTCTGGTTTTAAGGGTTACAGCAATGAAAGGGTTACTCAATAACATCAAGAGTGTGAAACATGTGTTAATTAAGCAAGATGGTTGGGTTTTTGCGTTAGCAATGTTATGTGTTTATGTTCAAGTTAGTTCGGGTGGGTTTGGTTCATTTACTGCCCTGTTGTGAAAAAAGTGTGGCTGTCACCGTCATGGAGAGAGATGTGTAGGAGAGGGACTTGGCGATATGGCCTTGCCTGTGCAAATTCTTATTCTGTGTTCAGAATAAAAGGAGAAAGAAGACAGTACCGCCTCCTGCTGGTTTGTTTTGTCTATGCTTCTGCTCAAAGAGACACTCAGGGTCGTGCGGTGTATGGGTCGCGAGTGCTCGCACTTTCCACTAACCAAATTAAAAGTCTCGACATGTAGATGTTAGAACCCTGTTAGCAAGCCTAGCTTAGTTCCGGTTAGCCCCACGTTCTACAGAACAACCGCACGTTGTTACAATATGAACAATCATTATATAGCATTTATTAATGTTAGTTAATATTAAGTTCAGAACTTACTAATACATTATTAAAATGTAAAGTTGTATCTGTTAACATTAGTTAATGTACTGTGAATTAACATGAACATTATTAACTGACATTAAAAAAGATTAATAAATGCTGTAAAAATATATTGTTCACTGTTAGTTCATGTTAGTTAAATCATTAACTAATGTTAACAAATGAGACCTTATTGTAAAGTGTTACCGATATTTCTTAAGCTGTAATGCAGGCAAAATCACAAAGATATAAATAAACAGACCTTTAAACCATCAGAAGTTTAAAACAGTCTCTTTCTCTCTCTCTCTCCCCGGAGTGCATGCTGGGAGTGTTCACGAGGAGAGGACGAATGAAAGTGGCTTTGTTTTACTGTTATTATTTTTTTCTTTCTTCTAACTTTTGGGTTGTTTAAAGGTGAGAACTTAGGAAGTAAAGTGTGTTTGGAGTGTTGTAGGGAGGTGTGTTGACGGAGTTGAGATGTTGTCTCTGCCGGAGGGTGGAGAACAGCTATTATCACTCCGTCACGGCGTCAGGTGTGAGGTTGAATCAAAAGTGGGGGTGGAGGAAGTTTTATTATCAATTGGAGAACAAGTTGGATATGAGAACATCTCTTCGGCGTCAAGAATGAATAAAGTTGTGGTGGTTTTCTTAAAGGAGGAGATTTTGGTGAACCGTCTAGTAAGCAGCGGGATCTCAGTAAGTGGACTTTTTGTTGCTATTTCACCGCTAGTTAATCCAACCCGTAAGGTAATAATCTCAAACGTGCCCTCGTTCATCCCTGATGATGAAATTGAGCATGCACTTTTATGTTACGGAAAGTTTGCTAGTCCGTTAAGAATGATTCCACTCGGATGCAAAAATACGGCTCTAAAACATGTAATGTCGTTTAGGAGACAGGCGGCAATGATTCTGAAACAACCTGATTTGGATATGTCTTTAAGAATCTTGTATGAGGGGAAGACATATATGGTTTATGCTAGTACAGGTAGTGTAAAGTGCTTTGAATGTGGAGATGTGGGACATAAAAGGTCTAGATATCCACATAAGGCTGGCAGTAGTGGTGTTAATAGTACACCGAATTCTACTGTTGACTCAATGGCCAATGAATCTAACAGAGGGCAAACGACTCCCAATGTGAATACTATTGCTGATTCAGAGGCCAGAAGTGAATCTAATGGGGGGAAACGACTCCTAATGTGAATTATATTGTTGACTCAGTGGCAAATGAATCTAATGGAGGGCAAACGACTTCTAATGTGAATTCTACTGTTGACTTAGTGGCTAATGAATTTAATGGAGGGCAAACGACTTATAATGTGAATAATATTGCTGATTCAGAGTCCAGAAGTGAATTTAATGGAGAGTAAATGACTCCTAATAAAAAAAGGAAAGTGATGGAAATGATACTGCATCGTGCAGTAGGGTAGGACAAATAGGGGAAAGTCTTGTATCAGAAAAAAGGATAGTGAGAATGTTCAGATGAATGAAGTAGTCAATGTGGAGATGAATACGATGTTGAGTTGTACTGAGATGGTTGGAGAGGAATAAATAAGGGATGATGATATGCTTACGGATATCTCTGAGATTGGGTCTCAAAATATGAAGGAGATGTATTCTTTGGATGAGATTAATGATTTTCTGGATACAAGCTTCGGTAAAGCGGTGGAGGTGAAAGATTTTTTCCCAGATGTGGAAAATGTTATTGTTTCAGTGAAAGTACTGCAGCGTACAGTGAGTTATGATGTATTGAGCAAACAGAAGAGGTTTAGGGTGTATTCACACCAGGAAAGACCGCTAGTTCACTTGCTTTTTTCCAGACCAAATACAATGTTGATTTTTTAGTTTGGTGCGGTTCGCTTTCACACTGCCCTTTTTGCGTGTGAACCAGAAATTCTAAACAAAACCACACGTGTGCTAAGGTCATCCATTCATTGGACAGAAATTCTCAAGCAGGGAAAAACAGGCTAATCATGGAGATCTTTCATAGTGCAATTTTTATTCTTTTACTGATTTGGTGTTATCAGAAACTAACGCAATATGAAGAAACTTATGAGCATCATATGAGAATGTCAGACGATGTTGAAATTACGACTTGCCGAAAATAAAATCTATAGATATCAAATACTTAAAGCACATCACAATGTTAGTTTAAACATTTAACCTATATAAATGTGCGCTGTTAGGCGCATATCCAATTGTTTGTGCGGAGAGTGGAAGCTGAAGTGCGCTTCAGGACATCAGTGGAAACAAATTAAATACGCCGTAATTTTTGCTCATAAAGGTAAGAATAAAACATCGTTCGGAACTGTAAAGGGTCTATTTTTATTTGTGTGCACTCAAGAAAACTTTGTGCTTTTGTAAAATAATAAAACAAAAAACAAACAGGATGCACTTGCCATCTCGGGTCTTGAACAGGAGCGCTTCACAAAAATGAACCGAAACTCAGC
>NW_015555772.1:38475-45269 GCF_001515605.1 Sinocyclocheilus anshuiensis | reverse complement strand
CAAATACTTAAAGCACATCACAATGTTAGTTTAAACATTTAACCTATATAAATGTGCGCTGTTAGGCGCATATCCAATTGTTTGTGCGGAGAGTGGAAGCTGAAGTGCGCTTCAGGACATCAGTGGAAACAAATTAAATACACCGTCATTTTTGCTCATAAAGGTAAGAGTAATAAATACATTGTTCGGAACTGTAAAGGGTCTATTTTTATGTGTGTGCTCTCATAATATCAAGAAAACTTTGTGTTTTTGTAAAATAAAAAAAAAACAAACAAATAGGATGCGCTTGCCTTCTCGGGTCTTGAACAGGAGCGCTTTACAAAAATGAACCGAAACTCAGCGAAGATTTTCCTTACAGACATGATGAATATATAAAAAGCTTTAAATGACTACAAAACGAAATAATTCAAATCCAAAAAACGAACCGTACCAGAGTTCATTTGGAAGCGGACCGAGACCACCTCTTCAGCTGGGTCTCAGTGCGGTTGTTTGGTCCGCACCCGAGTGCGATTGCTGTATTCACACCTGCCAAAAAGGTCTGCACCAAGAGAGGAAACGAATTGTTTACGAAAAACTAACAAGACAGGTGTGAATACACCCTTAGATTAAAGACACTTGTTACAAAGCTGAGGAAAAGTAAAGGGCCATTTCCATTTAAAAAGTGATGTTTAAAATGCACTGGGTGACTCTCATGATGTGTTATATATTTTTTCCTTCTGTCTCTGTCCACTTTATATTTTAAAGAGCAGGTCATATGGGTTTTTGAAAAATATCTCTTTTGCAGTTTATAACGTAGCTATCCTTAAATAAAAACAATCTGCAAAGTTGTTAATAAAAAAACTGCATGATACATAAAGATATTGTCTCTCAAAAGAGAGTCGATTCTGAATCGCCTTAACGAGTCGTCATATTTTAAAATCTTTTGCCTGTTACCGGTGTACATCACTGGGTAACACATTTGCATAATCCCCGCCTGCCCGCGAGTCTGACCTGCCCACAAACACTTCCGCTAGTTAAGTGTGTTTACATCATGTTGAGAAGACGCTGTGTTCAAGGATACCACAGAAATACAATTCAAACCTTTTGTTGTGTGAATGTCATTTTACCAAGGACTGCTTCTCTAATCTTGGCTTTTATCTTCGTTGGCTTCTAATCTTCTTAATTTGGACTAACAAGCTCTCCGAACCACAACCTGTAAGAACGATTGATACGTTATGTGTACATTTTCAATTGAGTGCTCAAAATATCAAGTTTTTGTGCTAATATGTGATGTATACCTAGTGCAGCTTTAGGTTTCCAGGTAAAGCACGATATTAGTCTTACTGAAGTAGTTCTGATAATTCGCTGTGAACCCACTATTTCCTAAGAATGTGTCGATTAATGTAGAATGACGTTGTTCTAATAATTACTTCGTTTAATAATAAAGAACGTAGTGTAGCACACAGACTTTATAATCATTGTGAAATTGCTGTTTATTTTGCTGCACCGGCAGTTATAGGGTTAATGCCGGAGAGTCGAGCGAGTTAGTTAGGCTGGTGCGCCTGTGATACAGCTGTTCTGCGTTCTGATTAAAAGTTGAGACACAGAGCGTCTTTTGTCTGGCGTTCTTCAAACATTACAGTAGGCATATTTTGGTTTACAAACTGTATTGTTTCATCAGTTCATCAGTTTCATCAGTTCATCAGCACTCGGCTAACATATCCACCATTATTGTTTTAAGTGTTCACAGTTTAGCAGCTAAATTTTAGCTGTGGGCACGATTCACTTGCATAAGTTTTTTTGTATTTTAGGACATTATTATAAGAACGGATTGGAGCACTATATTATGCATTATTGTTTTATGTAAAGGTGCTTTGTCAATCGTAGCGTTCTCATAGGAATCCTCTCTGTGCCAATCACAACAGGCTTGGCCAGCTGACCAATCAGAGCAGTGTAGGCTTATGGAAGGGAGGGGTTTGCTCCGAACTCGCTTGGAACGAATCGTTTCGAAATCATTGGCAAATTACTCTAATATTAAATGTATATTCTGAGAAAAATTACAATGTTTTCTGACCTTAGATTCATTTAAACCTGTTGTAGGGGACTCCAACACAATATTAGGACACTTTAAAATACCATATCACCTGCTCTTTAACCTCTTTATGGAGAATTTCAAAGTGGGTTCTTTAAATATAAATGGAGGAAGAGATAGGGGTAAATTGGCTGTAGTATCAGAGTTTTTAAATATAAATCAGGTTAATGTTGTTTTTTTACAAGAGACTCATAGCAATGATGAAAATGAAATTGTCAGACTCTGGTCCGTGTTTAGCTCCTCATGTGCCTTTCTGTGTTTCCTTATTTGGTCATTTTCCTGTCCTTATTTAGTTTAATTATGATTCCGTTCAGCTGTGTTCTATTAATTACCCATGTATTTAAGTTCATGCCTGTTCAGTTTCCCTTTTGTCTGGTCTACTCGTTACGTGGATGTGTTTCCTACTGTCTCCAGTGTTGATGTACCCTGTGTCCCATGGATTAAAGACTGTTTACGTATATTCCTCGTCTCATCGCTCCTTAGTTCCTGTATTCCTCATGTGTGTGTCATGACAGAAGACCAGACCAAGACAGTAAGCGGCGCCCCTTCTCTCGTGTTTTTATTTCCGTTTTTTGTCATCTTTTGTTTTCCCTTTTCTTCTCCCTGCGGTATGAGGACCGCCCCGCTGTCAAGCGCGCTGGCCGCTCCGAAGACATGCCTGCTGGCCACGGCTCACTCAAGCCTGCTGGCCGCTCCGAAGACAAGCCCTCCGGCCGCGCCGTTGTCAAGTCTGCCGGCCACGGCTCCCACAAGCCTCCTGGCCACTACAGAGTCAAGTTTGCCGGCCACTCCGAAGTCGAGCCCACCGGCCGTGGCTCCCCCAAGCCCGCCGGTCGCTCTGAAGAAAGGCCCGCCGGCCACCCCAGAGCTCGCTCCAGTTTCGGCTCCAGCCCCAGAGCTCGCTCCAGTGTCGGCTCCAGCCCCGGAGCTCGCTCCATTGTCGGCTCCAGCCACGGAGCTCACTCCATTGTCGGCTCCAGCCCCGGAGCTCACTCCAGTGTCGGCTCCTGCTCCCGAGTATAGCCCACGGAGGGCTCCTGATTCCCTGTCGAGCCCAGGTAGGGCTCTTGTTCCCGAGTATAGCCCATGGAGGGCTCCTGTTCCCGAGTATAGCCCACAGAGGGCTCCAGATCCCCAGTTAAGCCCAGGGAGGGCTCCAGATCCTCAGTGTAGCCCAGGGAGGGCTCCAGATCCTCAGTTAAGCCCAGGGAGGGCTCCAGTCCCCTGTAATGGCCCACGGAGGGCCTCGAAACCCGTAAGCGTCCCCAAGTATTTTTTTGGGTGGGAGGGTAGTAGGGCTCCAGCTGTAGAGGCCGAGGCGGGGGCTGGGGCCACGGCCTTGGAGGCTGCTTTGCCATGGCCTCCTGAACTACCTGCTCCACCATGGCTCCCCGAGCTCCCTGCTCCACCATGGCCTCCCGAGTCACCTGCTCCGCCATGGCGCCCCGAACTGCCAGATCCGCCATGGCGCCTAGAGCTGCCAGATCCACCATGGCGCCCTGAACTGCTGGATCCGCCATGGATCCCGGAACGGGCACCACCCTGGAGGCCTTCCGTCTGGTAATCCTGCTCATAGAGGCCTCCAGAGCGAGTATTCCTCGTGTGTGTGTCGTGACAGACATTGAGTGGAATAGATGATGTCTGGTATTAAGTCATGGGACAAACAATAGTGCAGGAGTAGCTATATTATTTAAAAAAAAGGCTTGAATGTTAATATTTTATATACTGAAGAGATTGAAAAAGGAAGGGTACTATTAGTCAAAATAGAGTATGGGGAAGATGTCTTTGTATTAGTGAATGTGTATGCTCCAAATAATGGGTTGGAAAGAGTAAGAGTATTCGACCAATTAGATAAGGCGCTTCAAAAAATGTGATGATAATAATTTGGTAGTGTTAGGAGGGGACTGGCATTGTACTATTAATTTTTTAATTGATATAATTGGCGAAGAACCACATAGTCACTCTAGTGAATCACTGTCAAATATAATGAGAAAATATTATTTAATAGATGTGTGGAGAAGGATGAATATAGGAGTAAGACAATATACATGGATTAAAGTAGCAGAAAATATGGTTAGTGGGGATAGATTTTAAGTAAGTTGGTGGAAAATAGGGTAATGAGTGCATCAATATTGCCAAATGGTTTTTCTGATCATTATTTGATCATGTTTGATTTTAACATAAAGCTAACTTCAAGACCTAAGTATTATTGTCATTTTAATGAAAAAATGCTAAAAGATGAGTTTTTGTGATATTTTTTAAGTTGTTTTGGGAGAAATGGAAAGAAAGAAACTTGAAAATTGAAAATTAATGGTGGGATGCGAGTAAGGTACAAATCAAAGAGTTTTGTCAATGTTTCTGATAATAACTTTATGAATGTGAAAAAAAAACTGCAAAGTTTCCAAAAAGTAATTGAGCGCTTGGAAGTGGACTTGATAAATAGAACAAGTGAAAGGGGCACTTGTAAGAACAAGGATTTTTTCCATTAAGGTCACGGATGCCCCAACTGCATATTTCTTTAATCTGGAAAAAAAGACTGTTCAATATAAACAGATGCATTATCTGCGTTGTCCAAATGGGAACTTAACAACAAATCCAGTTGAAACGAGAAAGTTGGCGGTTGATTATTTTTCTATGTTGTACAGTGCTGAGAAATGTGATCCTGATAGTGTTGTTCTCCAGGAATAGATGGTTTAACAGCTGAATTTTATAAACATTTCTGGGGAATATATGGGGAAGATTTTTATGAAGTTGTATTAGAATGTTTTAAAAATAAAATACTTCCTATTAGTTGCAGGAGGGCTGTACTTTCACTGTTACCAAAAAAAGGGAGATTTAGTTTTTTTTTTAAATTGGAGGCCAGTGTCCTTATTATGTTTGGATTATAAAATATTATCAAAATCTATTGCAAATAGGCTCAAAACTTGTTTAAACATGTTGATTCATAAAGACCAAACATACTGTACCAAAGCGATCAATAATTATTTTTTTTTTTTTAAGAGATGTTATTGATTATGGTTGTATAAATGATTCTGATTTGGGTATCCTGTCAATAGATCAAGAAAAAAACATTCGATAGGGTGGATCATGACTATCTTTTTAAGGTGTTAAAGAGTTTTGAAATAGGTGATCAATTTATTTCATATGTCAAACTGTTATAGTCTGATGTATCAGTGCTGATTAAGGATGGTGGAGGAATAATTGCCCCAGTAACAGTCACAAGAGGTATTAGACAGGGTTGTCCTGTCTCTGGACAATTATATAGTCTTGCAATTGAACCTTTGTTATGTGAGTTAAGGAGAAATCTTGGTGGCTTTTCAGTTGCAGGTGTAAAGGAAACTTTTAAAGCGTATATGTCTGCTTATGCTGATGATATAACTATTTGTATTTCTGGACAAAATTATGTGATGGCTTTGGAAACAAGCATAGGACAATATGAGATGGCTTCCTCAACTAAAGTAAATTGGGAGAAAAGTGAGGGGTTTATCATTGGCCGATGGAGAGTCACTGGACCTCCAATACTTCCAGGAGGTTTGAAATGGGGGAGGGAGGGTATAAAAGTATTAGGTGTTTTTAGGAAAAGATAGTTTTAAAAAGAAGAATTGGGAGGGAGTGCTGGAGAAGGTGGTAGCTCGATTGTCTAAATGGAAATGGCTATTGCCACGATTATCCTACAGAGGGAGAGTTTTAGTGGCAAATAATCTGGCAGCTTCTACGTTGTGGCATAAAGTTATTGTTCTGGAACCACCAAGTGAACTGATCTGCAATATACAGAGGACAATTGTAGACTTTTTCTGGAGTGGTGAACATTGGACTTGAGCTGCAGTACTCTACATCCCAGTACATGAAGGAGGTCAAGGTTTGGTGGATGTGAAGAGTCAAATTGTTTCTTTCAGACTGCAAACAGTACAGAAACTGCTTTATCAAGAGGATTTATCATGGATACAGATGGCATGTGCATTTCTGCAGAAGGTTGAAAGTTTTGGACTAGGTAAACACTTGTTTATACTGGAAATGGATGGGCTGAGATTGGACAATCTCGCTTCCGTCTATAAGTCAATGTTACAAGCTTGGAGTAAAATCTTGAAAGTGGAGAGAAAGTTGAATGAATCTGGGAACTGGATTAATGAGGAACCCTTATTTAATAATCCACTGATTCAGACCAGATTTTTGTCATCAGTTAGCATTCAAAGAACTCGTAAAGAATGGAGTCACTAAACTAGGACATTTACTGGATAATGGTGGATGGAGTTCAGCGGAAACTTTTAAAAATTGTCTGGTTTATGCTCAACAAGAATTGCTCCGAAATTGAAAGATGACATTTTTGCTGTTCTGCCAAGCAGTTACAGGAACCTTGTTGCTGGAGGGAAGGCACAACAGTTGAAAGGAGATTTTCCAAGGTTTAAAATAAGTCCTGCTGTCAGTAGAGAACAGAAAGAAGGACTTGATGGATATATACTGTTTTTTAAAACTCTGCAACTGGAAGAGTTTGACATTGCGTCGAAAAAAGCATTGTACTATGTTACAGTGAAAGTTATTTATATGAACTCACTCAGCAGGCAGAGTTTTTCAAAGTGGATGGAGACTATGGAGCCAGACTTTCTAGTGAGGGATAGGTGGCGAGCCCTGTATAAGCCTCCAATTGAGAATCGGACAGCTGATCTGCAGTGGAGGATTATTTACAGTGCCATAGCTACAAACAAACATGTAGCACATCTGAATC
>NW_015555772.1:36678-38391 GCF_001515605.1 Sinocyclocheilus anshuiensis | reverse complement strand
GGTGGGGGGGGGGGGGGGGGGGGGTGTTTGTAGGGTTGAAGAAACGTCTCAGGTTACTCGAGGAACCATGGTTACATGCGTAACCTGAGACGTTCCTCTTCAGGAACTCGAGCTACGTCGGAGGATGCTTTGGGAAAGAGTATGCCCACCCTGCCAGACTTTCAATTAAGAATGCCCACGCCGCCAGACTTTCAAATCTCGCCTAGTGTGGAAGCGTGCACAGCTAAGGCGCGAGAACAGAGGAGCCAGGAGTGGCTCGCATGTCTAGGCCATAGAACCTGACGAAGGTTAGGGGCGTGGACCATCCTGCAGCGTCGCAGATGTCCTGCATTGAGACACCTGCCAAGAAGGCCTTAGAGGCCGCCACACTTCTCGTAGAGTGAGCCTTGACCCCAAGAGGCGAAGGGAGATCAGAGGACTCATAAGAAATAGAAATAGCATCTACTGTCCACCGACTGAGGGTCTGTTTCGTAGCTGGAAGACCTCTCTTAGGGGGACCATAGCATATGAGCAGTTCGTCCGCCCTTCTCCACAGGGCAGCTCTGTGGACGTATGCGTCCAGTGCTCACACTGGACACATACAGTTAAGTTTCTGCTGGTCTGACTCCCTGAGCCGGAGGCCTCTGCCTCAGCGCACCGCAGAGGAAACGTGTAACTAGGCGGTGTCTGCCCACTGACTGGCCACCGAGAGGGGCGTGGTAGGCCGCAATGGCCACCACGTAGACCTTCAGGGTGGAGTGGGTCAACCCTGCAGAGAAACGGGCCTGTAGGAACTCCTGAGTCGCAAACAGGTCCACCTGGGCCTGGCCAAAAACTCTCCATATCTGCTTCACCACCTCGGGGTGAAACATCCATTCCCCGGGCCTCGGCCCCTGCCTCGACAGGATGTCTGCTCTCAAATTGAGATGCCCAGGAATGTGAACTGCTCTCAGCGAGAAGAGTTTGCCCTGGGACCACACAAGTATCTGGTGCGCCAGCTTGTACAAGGGGCGCGAACGCAGAATTCCCTGGTGGTTGATGTAAGAGACTACCGCTGTGTTGTCGGTGCGCACCAACACATGGTGACCTCTTAGGTCTGGGAGGAAGTGTCTTAGTTCACGAAGCATGGCCTCACCGGTT
This sequence comes from Sinocyclocheilus anshuiensis, assembly GCF_001515605.1. Taxonomy (NCBI): domain Eukaryota; kingdom Metazoa; phylum Chordata; class Actinopteri; order Cypriniformes; family Cyprinidae; genus Sinocyclocheilus; species Sinocyclocheilus anshuiensis. Next base: position 37,272 of record NW_015555772.1, on the reverse strand, counting down.
GGGGTGCGGTCATGAGTGGCCACCCTGCCCGCGGTCTGTGGAGTGGTCGCCATCTGACATGGCATATAAACTGCCCCTAACCCGGGAGGGATGTGTCCGTCGCTAGCGATACGCGGCGACAAGGAGCTCCCAGCACCGGGCCCTGAGACAAGAACCAAGGTTTCCTCCACATGTCCAAGGCACGTAGGCATCGCCGCGTGACCTTGATCATGTGAAGCGGGTTTCCCCTCAGGGAGAACACCCTGGTCTCATCCTGCAGCGTCGCAGATGTCCTGCATCGAGACACCTGCCAAGAAGGCCTTGGAGGCCGCCACACTTCTAGTAGAATGAGCCTTGATTCCTAGAGGCGAAGGCAGATCAGAGGACTCATAAGCGATAGAAATGATATCTACTATCCACCGACTGAGGGTCTGTTTTGTAGCTGGAAGACCTCTCTTAGGGGGACCATAGCATACGAGCAGTAGGTCCGCCCTTCTCCACAAGGCAGCTCTGTGGACGTATGCGTCCAATGCTCGCATTGGACACATACAGTTTAGCTTCTGCTGGTCTGGATCCCCGAAGGGAGGAGGACTGAAGGCCTGGAGTACGACAGGC
>NW_015555772.1:33975-36381 GCF_001515605.1 Sinocyclocheilus anshuiensis | reverse complement strand
ATCGTCGCTAGCGATACGCGGCGACAAGGAGCTCCCAGCACCGGGCCCTGAGACAAGAACCAAGGTTTCCTCCGCATGTCCAAGGCACGTAGGCATCGCCGCATGACCTTGATCATGAGAAGCGGGTTTCCCCTCGGGGAGAACCCCTTGGTCTTGAGCCACCACTGTAGGGGTCTCATGTACAGCAGGCCAAGAGGCATAACGTTGGACGCAGCTGCCATCAGACCCAACATTCTCTGAAACTACTTGACAGTGAGTCTTCTCACACGCCCAGATAAGTGGTTCTCTGTTCTGGAGAAAGCACACTTTTCTTGGTGTTAAGTCTTAACCCCAGCTCTTTCGTGTGAATGAAAACGACATCTATATGTCGAACCGCCATGTGCTCTGATTGCGCTAATATCAACCAATCGTCGATGTGGTTGAGTCGTGAAAGTGTGGGGTGAGAGTGCAAGGCCAAAGGAAGAACCGGTATTGGTAGGCTTTTGCCCCCAAAAGCAAACCTCAGAAACCTCCTATGATGAGGAAGGATGCCCTTCATCCTTCCTCGAAACGGTGAAGTACCGGCTGTAGGACCCGGATTCTGCTGCGCGAGGAGGGACCACCTCGATGGCCTCCATCCACCAACCTCGGTTGAGAGACCGGAAGCTATGAGCTGTGCCCCCTCAGGAGCCACACCCACAACTTCCACAGCTCCGGGCGGGGGTGGATGATCGTACCCCCTGCCTGTGAGAGGAGATCTCTCCTGATGGGAATCTCCCATGGAGTGCCGTCGATAAGAGAAATCAAGCCCAACACTAGGTCCGGCCAGAACGGGGCTACTAGCAGAAGATGGACCCGAGCCTGCTCGGGGACCACCAGGGTGAGAAAGGCCCCGTTGAATTGAGGCGGAGGAGAACCGAACTGGATTCTGTGACCTCTCACTACAGTGTGCAGGACCCACTGAGAAACGTTTGGCAGTAGTTGTCACGCTGCCAAATTGTCTACTAAGGGAATCAGTCTCTCGAGACTGACCTCTGATGTAACCAGAGCAGCTAGCTCGGTGCTCTGACGCGGCGGACCGGCAGGGGACGACCGTATTAGCTGCTCTAGAGACCTCTGTGGAGGTCGCGAGCCTCTTAGCATAGAACCCAGACTCTGCTACATGAGGAGGGACCACCTCGATGGCCTCAAGCCTCTTAGTACCGCTACGTTTACAGGCGGTAACTGAGAGAAGCACTTGCGGGAGACCGCTGCGCCCTGGAACACCGGCAGGGTTGGCAGACTGATCTCCTGAGGGTACTGAGGAGAGACGGGCACCGTGTAATCCGGTGTACATTGCTCTTCCCTAGAGGGGCCTGCTCTCCGAGGTCCTGAGCCACAGCATCAGGACTCTCATAGCTGAAGTCTCCTATTGAAAACGACGGCCCTCAAACCCACGTCGTCTGTTAGGAAGACTAGACCAGAGCCTGCAGGACCCAATGAAGCACACTTGACAGTGGCTCCCACACCGCCAGGTGACCTCCTAAGGGAACCAGTCTCGCGAGACTGCCCCCAGAATGAAGGGCCGGAACACGGTAGGTTGGGACTGCTCCGCCCAGCAGCCCCTGCTGACTGCCTCAACCTCCTCAGAGGAAGAGAGGTAAACTCGTGCTCTCACTCGATAATTTTTTTTTTTTATCCCAAGAGCCCCTGTATATCTAACTTCTCATATTTTTATCCCAAGAGCCCCTGTATATCTAACTTCTAAGGGGGGGGTGCCCTTTTTCAGTTTCAGCACATGCCCCTCAAAAGGTCTGTGCACGGCTCTGTGTAGAACACTTGTTCTTAAGACGTTCGAGACTTGGAAGTCTTTTTAGGTTGCTTAATGCTTGGTTTCATGGTTTTGGTGAGGAGTTTTCCAATAAGGTTTTTATTGGGGGACTCGAATACAAAGTGGTAGATAGAGGAAATGTGTGTTTATTAAATTATTTAATTGGTACAGCAAAGCTTGCAATGTGGAAAACAAGGAAAAATAAAGAATTAGAACTTGGTTCAATAGATGCAGAAATAATGTTGAAGTGTATGGTAAAAGGAAGGATAAAAATTGAATTTTCATATTATAAACTAATTAATAATGTTGAGAGGTTTTTTTAGGAATGTGGGGTATTAACGAGGTTTTATGTGTTATTGATCATGGAGTTTTATTTTTAACTTTTTTAATTTATTTGATTAGTTGTTGAGAAAATAACAGTAATGATTGAAAATTTGTAAAGTTGTTGTAAATTCTGTATTTAATGTTATAATAAAGCTCTGTTCAACCTCTCTCTCTCTCTCTCTCTCTCAAGTCAAGTCAAGTCACCTTTATTTATATAGCGCTTTTAACAATACAGATTGTGTCAAAGCAACTGAACAGCATTAATTAGGAAAATAGTGTCAATAATGCAAAAT
>NW_015555772.1:25609-33940 GCF_001515605.1 Sinocyclocheilus anshuiensis | reverse complement strand
AAGGCTCTCTCACACACACACACACACACACACACACACACACACACACACACACACACACACACACAACCCCCTACACAAACACACACACCAGACATCCCACCTCTCCCGGAAGTTCCGGGAGTCTCCTGCATATTCATAGTGGCTCCCTGACGCCCGCAAATTAGATACAATATCCTGGAAATCGTGCGTGCGAGCGAGCGAGAGAGACATGTGTAGTGATATAAGCCGTGTCTCATTTCGAAGGCTGCGCAATGAGACGCAGCTATAGTAAGTTTTGAATTGCAATAGAATGAGTATCCTCTAATGATTGGTCTCATATGCGCTAAATAGACCAATCAGTTGTCTCTGTGGGCGGGCATACCTCTCTCTCAATCTCCTGTCAGTTCAGACTTCCAGAGTTCTGCGTCTGCAGCCGCAATGGCATCTGCTGTCCGAGAAGAGTGTCCGAGAAAAATAAAATATAAAACTCACTTTACTCCATACTACACTAAGGTGTGCCCCTGCCTAATAGGGGTAAAAAAAAATAATTACAGTGCTGATCGCTGCACTGTTTGCAACAGTGACTTTTCTATTGCCCATGGTGTGTTAAATGACTGTAAAAGACATTTTGAAACGAGTTCAGGTCTGTTCATTAGCAGAGCTAGCATTATTTAAACTAGCTGATTACCTGCAAGTTTAGGCTACTTATGTTCTACAACGTGATGAGGCAAAACTCCCTGAACACTTGTTTAAAACTGTAATTAAATAAATTAATAAAACAATACCATAAGTAGATTGATAAAAAATATAAGTACATATTTTAATGCATAACTGGGTTCACACAGGAATTCTCTGGATTCTCCTTGTGCCCCTCTCCTACACCAGACACTCAAATTTTCACGAATCGGGAAGTGGTAGCCTATATCAAAAATGTCTAAAAATTACTTTTTTTTAGGTTACATGAATAGCGCAGTAAATATATCTCTAGCGCAAATCGCAGCAGGCGTCCATCCATCATCCATCTCTCCCTCACAGACTCGTGCTGCACTTTGCTAGTTTCGTTCTTTAAAGGGGATCAGGAATATGCGCTCAAAAATCGACAAATCATTTCATGGCCACTGCTGAAATAAAACTATTTCATTCCGTAAACACTTTCTATTAGATAAAGATATGCTGGTATCAATAGTTGGACATGAACAAACCATTTGAAGGGTCTTGTATTGTTTTCCTGCATTTCTTCATTTACATATGAGACCTCGGGAAAGTTTTGTGTAGTCAGATGATATATTACAAGTTCATGAAAACTTGGCTGGAAATATTAGGTAAATATTTTTTTTTTTTTTAAATTATGTAATTTTTATAATGGTTTTCAAATTACTTATGTTGCCATAAACTGTAGTTTGTATTCCTTTTTTAAAAAGTTATTTAGATGTATTTCAATGAATATAATTTACATGTAATAAAGTAATTATGAATTAAAGTGAACTGTCTTTAATTTGAAATATATATATATATAAAGTCTAACCAGCCATTACATAATAATGCTGCCCCACCAAGTTTTTCTAATGTTTCCCAGTCATGGTTAATGCCACATTTTCTATATATACCCAGCTTGGTTTACATATTTGATAAGATCACTAAACAAAAAACATATACATTTATGCATTTGGCAGACATGACATACTACATTGCATTCAAGCTATATATTCTATCAGTATGTGGGTTTCCTGGCAATTGAACCTACAACCTTTAGATGGTTAGCACAATGTTGTATGTGCTGAACTATAGGAATGCTAAATATTACATAAACATAATAATATACATATTTTGCTTTTATTTCTTTTAGGGACCACAATATGTTAAGGAGGCTAATTGCAGGGAAGGCTGCTCAAGTATTTCACAGTTCTTTTCAGCAGAAAAACAACATCTGACAGAGAAGGTCACTAGAGCTGAGGTTTACTTTACATCTTTCGTCGTTGAGCATAACCTGCTATTCCAGGTCTGTAAGCACACAGGAAAGCTATTTAAGAAAATGTGTCCTGATTCAGAAATTGCAAAACACTATGCCTGCTCATCAACTAAGACATCTGCTTTTGTGAACATGACACTGGAGCCTGAATGTTCAGATGACATGTACAAGTTTATCCAGACAGAAAAAAGGCCGTACAGCATCATGGTTGATGAAAGCAATGACATCATGTGCGAGAAGGAATGTGCCATTTTAGCCAGGTACTATGATAAAACAGGATAAGTGTAACAGTTGGATTTATAGACATGCCAGTCTGTAATGATGCCAAAGCTGAAAATATATTCAGTTGCATTGCATCATCCATGAATGACAAAGACCTTGATTGGTCTAATTGTGTAGGATTTAGCAGTGATGTGATGGTTGGTAAAAACAATTCTGTCTTATCAAAAGTGAAATCACAGGCTCCCCACATTTACAATGCTGGCTGTCCAAGTCACCTAGTCAACATTTGTGCCAAAACTGCTGCCAAGGAGCTCTCAATGTCACCTGAAGAACTGCTCATTGACATATACTATTACTTTGAGAAAAGTTCCAAACGAAGAGAAGAACTAAAACCGTTTCAAGAGTTCTGCAACGTTGCCCAGCAGAGAGTACAAAAGTATTGTCCTACACATTGTCTTTCACTGGGAAAATGTTTGGACCATCTGCTCCACTAATGTCCAGCCATTATGTCATATTTTGAGTCAAAGAGTGAGAATCCGAAGTCATCTCATATTGAGAAGAGATTGAAAGACCCCCTAATGAAAATATACGCCTGCTTTCTCCACAATGTCGCACAATGATTTGACAAATTCAATTAGATTTTTCAAAACAAGGCACCTATCATTTTCAAGCTAGATCAGAGTGTGAAAGAACTTCTGCATGACATAGCAAGCAGATTTATTTAGCCAAAGCTATTAAGAGAAAAGAACATTGAGGACAGCGATGTGAGCAACACTGCAATTCACCGCCCAGATGAAGATCTTTTTATTGTTGTATGGCAAGGAGGCAGTTGCAAAGCGAGGAAGCACAAGAAATCCCTTCTCACAAGACAAAGCAGTTCCTAAATGATGCCATAGCATTCTATGTCAGGAGCTTCAAAAAAATCTTGGAGAAGTTCCCAATGAAAGACCAAATCTTGAAAAACGGAGAAAGCAACGGAGAAATGAGCTGTGCGTCATCTGAAGGTCTTAGATCCAGTCACTGTTCTCCACTGGAGAGGTTTCTGTCATTTTTTTGTTCTGTGCGTGACTCAAATAGTGTCATGCACAAGATGCAGAAAAGGATTCGAGTGCATATACGGGCTTGTATTCAAGACGCTACTGTAAGCTACTGTTTGAACAGGAAATTTCGAGACTCACACCTGTAAGGAAATGCGGTTGTCAATCCCTAAAGCTGACAGTGTGAACATGGCTGTAGTTAATGTAGCGATTACTTTAATTTCTGGTGCTATGGCATTTTTAGACTGTGTTGGAGATGTTAGCATGTCTCTAATAATATCGGTCATGATCACTGATCACTGATCACATGATCACGGTCAAACATGATCACTGCACGATCTAATATGTAGTGACATATTAACTCACTGTCATACATTGTGTTCAATGCATTTCTTCTCCCTCTTCACGTTTTGTTGATTTTCTACACTGCTAAAGAAACTCTTAAGCATCTTAAACGTCCTCGTCAGTACTCCTAACAATTTTGGACCTTAAAAGCTCTTTTAAGGGTTAAGATGCTTTCTGAATTACTTTCTTCTTTACTAGGATCTTTTCTTCAATTTTAAGAGGAAATGACCACATTTCTAAGATTTTTCTTATAATTTTGTCACTAGGAGCAACACTTTGCTCTATGAAATTCCATGAATACTGGCCCTGAACACCAACTTTCGTGGATATAGAAAAACAATCCACCAAGTCTCGTTTTCCCTGTTAACTCGATGTGATCTGCCCTGAACAGCTGGAAGCCCAGCAAATGAAGCTCGTTATCTGGAATGGCTTCACTCAGCCAGGTTTCAGTGAAGCACAATGCAGCAGAGTTTGAAAAGTCCTTGTTGATGCGGATGAGAAGTAGTTAATCCGTTCTGTTAGGAAGGGAATGGATATTCGCAAGATGAATGCTTGGGAGCACAGTTAGAAAGCCACGCTCACGGAGCTCAACCAGTGTGCCGGTGCGTGTCCCTCTTCTGTGTCTGATTGCGTGTTTGAACAACTCCGCTGTACCTCAGACTAAAATGTCCAACAAAACGTCTGAATAATCGAAAACCGGAAAAATATTGTCTGGGATGTGTTGCTTAATGTTTTTAAACAAAAACAGCAGAAGAGTTGCGGAGCTCAGCGCTGTGGCTGCCATTGTGGCGCCATCTTGATCTATCTAAATTTGACCCTTTAGCTCTAGCACTCTCTATTCTAATTCTAAGAAAGAAAGAAAAAAAACACTTTACCTTCTAACACTTGCACTCTCTATTCTATTTCTATTCTTACTACTTGTCTTCTTTAAATAAGAGAGCCTCTGACACTAGCATTATCTGTTCTTTTTCTATTCTATCTTCCTGTTTTCTAAATTTTCTTTTCCTGTTTTTTTTTTCTCTTGACACTCTAATGTGTCTAATGTGTCTAAAAATGACACTCTAACACTAGCATTCTCTATTATTTTTCTACTCTTTTGACTTGTTTTATTTTTATTTAAAAAAGACCCCCCAACACTAGCACTCCCTATTTTTTTTCTATTCTATCTACATTTTCTTTTTATTTATTATTAAAAAAACCTTGCTACGAGTACTGCATTAGGCTAACCGAGACTTGTCAGCACTTACTGTACATATTTTTGCCCTTTTGTTGGTTTTGATTGCTTCTATTGTCCTCATTTGTAAGTCACTTTAGATAAAATCATCTGCTAAATGACTAAATGTAAAACTCAAGTCATAAATCAATCTAGAGATCCAAAAACTTAATAACATATTTCTTTATTTATATAGCAACATGAAACTCCAGCTAAATTTAAGAGAGAATTCCACTAAATGCTTATTTATGCTCCTGTTTGTTTACACTGCTTTTGCTTCAAGGAGATAAACAAATGTTTTCTTCTGCTGAGCTTTGTTCCTGTAGTCGATTGCAGAACGATGCATGGACATAGACATGAGATAGCCAAGCCTGTGCTGTGCATTTATTGGAAGTTGTCACTCTGATTTTCTATTTGATTCACTATTTGGGCTGAGGTGTTAAGTACACTATGAGAGTACAAGAGTACATACCGTGTGTGGTGTATCGCAGTTTTACGGTTAGGTTTAAATATTTTTACACCCAGTGTTGGGAAGGTTACTTTGGAAATGTAATAGGTTACAGATTACAAGTTACTCTATTTAAAATGTATTTAAAGTAGTGTAACTATTTCAATTACTTTGTTAAAACCAGTTAAACTCTGCATTTAAACCAAAATGACGTTAAAAATGTTTATGCTTTATTTACATTTCCTCCATTGTATGTGTGTAGGGTAAACATTTGAATTTGAGTATGTTAAATTTAGGCGAAAATACCAAAAAACGCCCTGAGCTTAAGTGGTTTTAAAGTAATGTAACTGATTACATTTTGATTATTTTTCTACATTTCTAACAAATGTTTTCAACTGTTAATCTTTTTGAAACATTTAAAACAGGCAGGGTTAACCTTACAGTAGGACTCAACACTGATTACTGTCAGACTTTCAAAATCCTTCACTTAAGTGAAGATTATAATAATTCAAATTTAAAGCACAGCCACCTCAAAATCAGACTTTTACCATTTTACCAGAGCACCTCTTTTTACTTTGAGATCATTCTGAGGTTAAACACTGATTTGAAATCAAATTTTTGCATAGCTATGATATGAAACACTGGCATCTAACAATGCTTTGGAAAAACAAAAACAGTTAATCTTAAAAAAAAATAAAGCATATAAACAAAACCAAATAAAATAGAACAAATGCTTATTAGATAACTGTTTTATTTCATGTCCTAAAATCCTATACCAATGGTGTTGTTAAGAATCCTGTCCATGGACTTCCGTCCGATCGCCACCAGAGGTCACTCGTACATCATATTGACTCTCTCACTACTTCTAGTTTTGATAGTCTAGTCATAGTCTCGCCATGCCTGTTTTCCTGTGTTCAGATTCTTGCCTGTGTTTTTCGGATTACCCTTTTGTCTCGCCGTTCGGACTCCGTTTACCCCTGCCTGGACTATTGCTGTGAACCTGGATCAGCTCTTTGCCTTGCCCTGTTGGATTATGTTCGCCGTTGATTGACCCTCGCCTGTTTTCTGGACTACTCTTGTGTCTTGCCCACGATATACCTGTTTGCCATTGTTTGACCCTTGCCTTTTTTGTTACCACGTCTTTAAATAAAGATTGCATATGGCTCGGCTCAGCATCTGACGGCTCATCTGACAGTGATCCAGATATCATATTTACATGTTTTAGCCTCACATTACTCTAATTGGTCAAACTTTGGTTTAATTATTTAATTTTTGTCTTGCCATATCGTTTATCGTTCGCTACTGTGTTGCTATTCTAGTCTGGCCGTTTCCTGAAGAAAAAAAAAAAACGATCTATATGATGTAATGAATGAAACCATGTTTTGATTACCCAAAGTTTAATGGTGTTGTTCTTTTATTCAAATTATAAGTGATATAACTAAACAAATTAATAAATATTTAGGTGAAGCTGTGCGCTTGAATTTGTCATTGCATCATCCTATGCAGTGTGGTGAATTATTATTGCTCATTATCGTCTACAGGCTATTTTAGTAATTTAAATAACATGGATTATCCTAATATATTGATTAATGACATTGTATTATAATATTCCAAGGATAAAAATATAGTTGATGACTAGACATAATCATTTCATGACTCTAGACACTTCTTTGTGAAGACAGTAGCATAATACAGTGAAATAATATGTTCTTTAGCCATATAAATACAGTTACCATGTGCGTGGGTAAAAATTACCCGCTGGCGCTTTTAGGTATACAGCAACCTCTAGCGGTTCTAGTGTTAAAACTGAGCACAATCTCAGTTTGTGAGATTTCATATATTTATTTGCTTCTTTTCTATTTTGCATTTACTTGTACTTTTACTTTCAATACTTAAAGCTGCAGTCCGTAACTTTATTTGGTTAAAAATGATCCGAAATCAATATTTGAGCAAGTACATAACCAGCCAGTGTTCAAAACTATCGCCTTACTTTAGCCCGATTCGCAACTGTTAGCTTATAATTATGTTTTCTATTTTGAGTGGTACGGGTAGGTTTTCGCGGGAAATTCGAGCATGGCACTGCGTCATTATGTCACGTCTGTAAATATAAAGAAGTTGTCCCATTGATGTTGTTAACATTAATAATTTGAGAATAAAGTATAACAATAATAATAATTTGAACGGTTTAATGTGATATGAGCTAACCGATCTTTAGATTAAATCACCATTGGTAGAGAGATGTATGCTAATGCTTTTTTCCTCAGTTGGTCAGAACAAACGTGGCAGACTTGTTACTTACTTATTCAGATGGCAATATACGGTGAAAATTCTTATTTGGGTCATATTCCAAGACGTAGGCTAGAATCTGTGAGTGCGAAGTACAGTAAATATCCACACCGGTGCGGTGACTGACTGCCACACATACTCTTCAGTACATTAGATTCATCCGCCCTCTGGAGCCGTGCCGACTCACAACCCACGCAAGCTAGATAATTCCGCACACAGCTGCAATTTCAGGTTTTCAAACAGAGATGGCGACAAAGAGGCAAAACTTACGGACTGCAGCTTTAAGTACGTTTAAGATTAAAAAAATAATTTTCATACTTAAGTACAATAAATAGCACATACTATTTATGTTTTTTTATGTCACCAGTTTATGTGCTGGATAACGGGATTCACTCCTCTACTGGCATAGGCAATGACACGCTCCTGTCCATCCTGCCTTTGATATAGCGCTGCCCCCAAACCAGTTGTACTGGCATCTGTGTGTAATGTATAAGGTAACTGTGGGTCAGCAAATCCTAAAATTGGGGATGATGTTAGCTTATGGATGATTGTTTCAAAAGCCTCTTGGCATCTTGATATGCCACACCTGTGAGGTGGATAGATTGTCTCGGCAAAGGAGAAGTGCTCACTAACACAGATTTTTTTGTTACTTTCACTGTTCTTTTTTTTTTTTTTTTTGCTCTATGGTACATCATCTTTCATTTAATAGCGTTAGAGCTGCACCATTGCAGCGGCTTTGTACTGTAATCATGCACTTTGCTGTAATAATGCTGGGAACCACTCGTTATAAATCTCCTAACTGTGATATTTTCAGAAATAGAAGTCGCGG
>NW_015555772.1:24087-25548 GCF_001515605.1 Sinocyclocheilus anshuiensis | reverse complement strand
ACATCACTCACCGCAAATTTATTCCATAATTTTATTCCATATTCCATACTTTATTCTGCCAGATAACTGTAGACGATGAAGTACCACAGATTAGTCGTGTGCACTAAGAAGACACACTTTCCAATGTTTTTCGGTCCTTCACACTTGTTGTTTGTCATATGGTGATTCCAAAGCAAATGAAGTCCAATCCGGTAAAATAGATTCTGCATTTACTCGGACTGGTAACAATAGGCCCTTTTCACATGACGTCACGCAACTTCCGTTCTGATGCGAAGCAGGGTATTCTTACTCCCGCCAGCATAGTAAATGCTATCGCTACCAGCATGGAGTTCACCCAAACGCTTGTACAACTGCCACAAATACGATTAGAGGATGGCTGCTGCTGTCTATTCTCGTCCTCATTCAGGGAGAGGCGTCTGGCATCTCAATCGAACTTACCGAATACCGATCGGTGAGATTTGCCGCTTGAAGTCGAGGGAGGAGTTGAAAACGGAGCACTCCAGTCACTGATTCCCGCGACTCTCGCGCACTGTTTGCTGTCTTTATTGCAGTTAGATGAAGTTGGTTAGATATATTTCTCAAATAAACAAACGTTTTAGACATTTACATGTGGTAACAGAAAGCCTTTTCATTCAGTAATTTATGTCCTGCTTAATACAGTGCCTGAATGTACAAGAATAGTTAAACATAAGCTTGTACTATTTAAATATCAATAAAATGGGGTCTATAATTTTCCGTTTTATTATATAATGTAATTCAGAAATAATATTAAATATATTAAGTTTATATACAAAGCTTTCTGTTTTATTATTTAATGTAATTCAGAAATAAATATTAAATATATTAAGCTTATATAAAAAGCTTTACAGTTAAAAACATTTGCCAGCATTTGTGTAAATAACGCAGGTCATAGCTGTTTTTAAAGATCACATTGCATATAGCCTATAATGAAAATAAAATACAATCGATCATATTAATCAATAATAATTAAAAAAGTAAAAACACGGTATACATGTACGTTAGTTAAAGCGAAATTGAATGGAGGAATTTAAGTAATTGTAGAAGTCCAAAGTTCTGTAGAACTACGCGGCTGTCCTTTTTGTATTGTTTCAATATTAAGCCATTCTTGAACTGGATAATGAGTTTCTTTTCAGACCATTTGCCTTTATGGATGTGAAACTTGCCATGTAGTAAAACGATTTAATATAAAAAATATGACTTGTGTCCATGTCATTTCCCCATAGTAAATAAAAACAAAATCACGTTGTTTGTCTTTTTATTGCCCAACTATAGGGGGAATTTAATTTACACAGCGTACTCAACAAATTATCCAAGGAATGACATAAACCGAAATAACAAGAGAAAAGGTTTCAAGTATGTATTTTGTGAACACATAATCTTTGTCATAGAAATTTGAAAGCAAGCAGTTGCGGCAAGCAAGCCACCCATCTAAAGCAGATG
>NW_015555772.1:23138-23713 GCF_001515605.1 Sinocyclocheilus anshuiensis | reverse complement strand
CTAGCGCATTTCACACAGGCTGCTAGATTCACTTTCGCCAGAAAGTCGTGTATGCCTAAGGTTGAAAATAAATTATGTTTATAGTGAATGCCCCTATACATGGTCTTATTTTTACGGTTTAGTTTTAATCCAAATGATGCATGTGCTAAGTGAGTGAACATCAAAGATCACACAACAGAAGTGCTAGTTAACAGAAGTTAAGTAACTTGTGCATTGTTTTACTTATTTGTTTTTGACATATCCGACCGAACTACAAACTTTCCAATGATGTCTGTGAGAAAGGGATATTAATTCGACAAGCTTGCGCATGTGCGCCGCCGCGCGCTCAACCCACTCTGCCTGCTTTGCTTATCAGCTCGCACACGTCAGCTATACAGGCGTTAATACTGAACTTTAACGTTATATTCATTGCATACATATACTTCATAGACATCCTTAATCTCTTATAACTCCATTCTGCTGTCTGTTGTTCTGTTGTCGGTGTTTCTTTGTCTGAATATGGCACTGATCACATGCTGTGTGGTATCGGCGTTTGGTATCGGGGCATTTTAACGAGTACGAGTACGAGTACAGGA
>NW_015555772.1:5170-22995 GCF_001515605.1 Sinocyclocheilus anshuiensis | reverse complement strand
GCACTTATCACATGCTGTGTGGTATCGGCGTTTGGTATCGGGGCATTTTAACGAGTACAAGAGCTCAGTATCGGGCCCAATACCAGTATCTGTCTTTCATTCCAACATAAGAAAACATTTCTGGAATCTGCATCTGAAATAGCATTTAGATGTATTTACACAGTTTATGTATCTCAGAGGGGACATGAATGCATTTAAACTGCAGTTACAGATGCATAAATAGGCCTAATGTTTTGTTTTTTACATAAAACATTGAATACTGATATTTTAAATAATTTAAAACATGAAAAAATGGTCGAAATGTGAAAGTAAAACTGCCAGTAGGTGACAGCAAGTGACTGTTAATGAGTGAGTCATTGAGATTCAACCGATTCATTCAAACGACTGATTCATTCAGAAACAAAGCATTTGACTGTGTTAATGAGTGAATCACTGAATCATTTATTCAACCGATTCGTCCAAAAAGCTGATTCATTCAATAAGTAAACACCGCCCATTGCTCAGAGATGCAAAACAGTGCAGCGTGATCTTTGTTTGGAACTATTTTCGTTGGCAAAATTTAGCAAAACAAGCAATATTATGTCTAAAATGTAAGTCACTTATTGCTTTATTGAACTTGTATACAATTATTATTAAATGTGTTCATGCTGATATCTGCATAAAAACGGCACTCTTTGTGTGATATAGATTAAGTTAACTATATTAAATTATATAAATATAAAAAGCATACAGAAGCATTTTTGCCGTCTACAGTTTAGAGTGTCTTGAATTTTCAGTTTTAATAGACTAATAAATCACGTGCGTGCACTCTGTGTGTGATTTTGGTGATATAACCTACTTGATAATGTCAGATCGCACATCATTACAACAACACTTACCATATTATCACAGACGATGCTGTATCTCACACCCCAGACTCGACTTGAGTGGAAAATGAAATCACTCGCGGTTGTGCGTGCAACTTGTTTGCACATGAGCAAAGGTGTTTTTAGGAGTCTAACTTGCAGACTCCAGCCCACTGATTCGTCAAACCTGCTTTCCTACAGTCCGTGTTCTTCTGACTTCTGACTAAGTAACGAATATGCTTTGGGGAAATGTTTAGGAGTAAAAGTATACATTTTATTTATTTGAGTAAAAGTAAAAGTTGGCTGAAATATAAAAACTCAAGTAAAGTACAGATACTCCCAAAAATACTTAAGTACTGTAACGAAGTATTATTACTTCGTTACATTACACCACTGGAGATCGCTAAACTTCAGCTTACTTGTTTGTCAGTGTTTTCAGATCATCATTGGTGCTTCCGCAATGAAGAACAAGCATGTGCGCGTGGTTGCCAGATTGCAAAAAATAAGCAAAACATCAGGCAGAAAATATCATTTTAACAGAGAATCTCTGATTTAGTTATTTGAACTCTTGATATCTGGCAACCGCACACATGAAAGCTAGTGTAGTAGAGGCATGTACAGCAGTCCACAATAATATTGTCTTTTTTTCAACAAAAATTAAAATACATTTTGGTATAGTTTTTTTTTTTATATATATTTTTTTTCGTCAACGATATTGCATGTTAATATAGAGTTATCGTTTATTGACCTTATTGTCGTCTTGTCATCATCCATGTCTTAGTCATTAGATAAAAACTCCTCAAAGAACATTTTTCGTCATATTTTCGTTAACGAAATTAACACTATTTCAGAGCCACCTCCAAAACAAATAAATGGGCACAGACCATTTGTTTTGTTCCAGGTGAATGACTAATCAATTGAAGAAATAATTAATTGGCTCATTCATAAGGACACTGCAACTGTCTAAAGGACAGGTGGTTTGGACGATGGATGGATGGACTGTCACTTGCTGCCACCTACTGATGTGATGTAACAATGAAAAGTGTAAAAAAAAAAAAAGACCGCTCTACCATGTGTCTGAATATGAAAGAGCATACTTCTCTTATGATATCTGCCATATCTTTATATATTGAAAAAGTAGGAATTGAATATGAAAATATGTTATTTCATATTCATATGATACAAACCATAAAATGTCCCAGTGCTGTTGAACTGTTATATCAGCACTCTTATAATACTGCTTGATGAATCAGATTTCAGGAAAATAACTGATTGATTGTCTGGTGTAGTAAGAGAAGTGAGAAAACTGTAAAATGTTTTTATTTTTTTATTAATTAATTAATTTATTTATTTATTCAACATGCACATAAAGGCATATGATTGTGTAGATAAATGTAAATAATAAACCAAATAATTGGATGCATGATTAAATGCAAAAATGCAGAACGCTGCAAGTAATACATGGTATCAAATTAAATTTCCATGTCTTGTTAAATGCAAAAAGTCAATGTCATTTTTCATTAAGAAGTACATAATGCAGGTCCAGAGCATGGCTGTGATGGAGATGGTCACTGAGAGTCCACTGTGTCTAGTGCTGACCCGGCCTACACTGCAGAGCCTGCCACAGCCTGTGGAGAGCAGAACTAATGGGTCAGACAGCCCTGAAAGTAGTGCTGCTATTGTGTAGCTATCATTACGCATGATATTACATGGGAATACACCAATTCAACAGAGTTTATGTATGTATGTATGTATGTATGTATGTATTATTATTATTGTATTTTTATTCATTTTTTAATTTTTTCTTGAATGTTGAAATTTTGAATCTTGCTCGATTGACAGATTAGTTTTTTTTTTGTGAAAAAAAATATTGGATACATTTCTGTTACTTTTCTGAATTTGAATTCTTAGAATACAAATAATTGTTTTTGTTTTTATACATCGTTGTTGTTCAATTATATGCTTAATCGTGGATTTAAAGAGTTGTAGATGGAGATTTACCCATTATTTGTGTCTTTGTGTTTTTCTCTGGTTTTAGCAAAATTATGTAACATTTTGGAGCAAATATGCAAAATAGTAAACCAATGCTTGACGCTAAAATAGCAAATATGTGAACGGCTACAGTAAATTTTCCAGGAGAACTGACATAAGCTGGAATAAATGTGAGCCAGACAGCACAGAATATGAGCATGCTGAATGTGATGAACTTGGCCTCATTGAAATTATCAGGGAGTTTCCGAGCAAGAAAAGCTAAAACAAAACACAAGATTGATAGCAGACCAGTATAACCCAGAACAGCCCAGAAACCAAAAGCTGAACCTAAGTTACATTCTAGGATGATCTTTTCTCTGAAATAGCTCAAATTCATATATGGAAAAGGTGGGGATATTGTTAACCAAAGCACACATATAATCAACTGTATTAATGTTAAGGAAACAACACTAAGTCTCTGTTGAAGAGACCCAAACCATTTCATGACATTACTTCCTGGAAGTGTAGCCCTAAAAGCCATTAATACCACTATTGTTTTCCCCAGAACACAGGAGATACAGAGGACAAAAGTGATCCCAAATGCTGTGTGACGCAACATACAGGACCACTCAGTGGGTTGACCAATGAAAGTAAGTGAACAGAGAAAACACAATGAGAGTGAGAAGAGCAATAGGAAGCTCAGCTCTGAGTTGTTGGCTCTGACAATAGGTGTTTCTTTATGAAGATAAAAGAGAAGAGATACAATTATCGTTAATAACACCCCAATGAAGGAGAAAATACAAAGCACCATCCCCATGATTTCTGTATAGGAAAGGAATTCAACCACTTTTAATACACATCTGTCTTTGCTTTCATTCGACCAGTACTCCAAATCACAAGGAAAGCAGTCACTAGAATCTGTAAAAGGAATTTTGAAAAAAAATATATAAATACATATTGATTGGAAATTTGACTAATGGGAAGTATTACACTTCACTTTATCACACTATCATGAGACAGCATGAGACAGCAATGAAGCATGTCCTATTTTACCTGTGCCATTACTGATTTCTCCTTCTGCACATGGAATACAGTCATAACAGCAGACAGGTCGTCCTTTTTGCACAGCCTTCCTAGTGCCGGGGGGGCAGCTCTCACTGCACACGGACACAGGCAACTATGAGAAAATAATTTTTAATTTAAAACCGTAAATTATTATTTGAATTATTAAATTAGTTGCTTTACACAATGGAATATTTTTTCCCATTTTTTTTACCACTCTGCTTTCATAATATTTGCAGACACATTCATATAAATTATTTTTTCCCATTGGCTGTCTTTTTCATAATTAAACTGATATTTCATATGCTTTCAATAATGTGTTATATACAGTATCGGTGTACCTGTTCACTGTTCCCTGCCCATAGTATGTGTTCTTGATTGACTTGAAGACGCTGACGGTGTTCTGAAGGCAGTTAGCTGTCATAGAGACCCACATGCTTAAACTGCAGAGTTCCATCCTTGGCAGACTGCCAGTTCACCAAGTCATATCTCGCTACTGGATCACCAGTTGTGTCAAAGAAGATTTCTTCACCTGTTTTAACAGTGAATCTTACATCCTTTATATACTCCAACACCTAATATGAAATGTTAGGAACATGATTGGTATTTAGTTTCAGTCTCTCTTTTTTTCATAATATTTCTTATGCTCTTACATACCTTTTTTGGTGAGGGCCATTCTCTTTTACTGGTGTTGGAGGAAAATTTGAAGTCTTTTAATGTATTATGTAGTGTATGTGCAACGGCATACACTGCAGTGTACACTTTATTTGCTATTCGCAGCTCTGATACATCAGTATATTCATTTTTGAGCTCTGCCAATTTCTCTGAACCAGTACAGCCACCACTGCCACTCTTCCTGAAAGAGCACTGAAAAGCTGTTTCCCAGAATTCTTTTAACAGTTCATTGCGTGGTTCTTTATCAGGGTGCACATTTACTAGGAACTCTTGTAGGCCGACAAGTTTGGCATTTGCTATAGCAAAGCCCACTGCTCCAGAAAGGAAACTGTATTCCTTAGTTTCTGCTAGAGTTCGAGAAGTAATCCAGGATTCCGTACCAACCCACTGCAGCCCTGTGATATTGTGTTGCGCAATTAAATTCACAAGGGGGACAAAATCTCCTAGTGCGATAAAAGCCAGCACCACCCTGGCGGTGCCCTTTTTTATCACTTCCAGTGTCTTCAGAAACTGCTCTTGTGGATCAGTTCGAAAAATGGCCTCTGAGTATTCAATACAAACCCCCTCTTCTTTTGCAGCCTCCTCAAATGCTGCAATGCCATTATTACCATAGTCACTGCGACTCCTGACCGTCCCAACCCAGGTCCAGCCAAAGTGCTTGACAAGCTGAGCCAGAGCTCTGCTTTGGTAATAATCACTGGGTATTGTTCTGAAGAAGGATGGATACCTCTTTCTGTCACTCAGGCATGCACATGTGGCAAAATGACTGATCTGGGAAAAAACAACAACAACAACAACAAAACAGTGTATTAACCACATATTTAACCAACTTCTCACATAGTGTTTTTACATTTCGTCTTCCACAATGTCACTTCTGTATATTCTTCCAATTTTTAATTCTAAACGGACTGGTACCATTTAAAACATTTACAAAATGTCTGTATTTAGTATTATTATTTATTTATTTTATTTAAAGTTTATATTATTTTATTGGTTCATCAGAGATCTTACAACAGGTAAGCTGAAAGGGCCAATAACAGATGCTAAGCCAATGGTGGGTGAGGATGTTGACTCTCCAATAATGGCAAGAACAGCTGGTGGTCTAAAGCAGGACGTATCATTCAAAGTCTTGTCATAGCCATTCATCAAAGCCATGCCTGATTGGATAGTCTGAGCTATAGAGCCACAGGAGTCATATATCTTATAGCCCAAAGAAACATCAGGCAGCAGTTGTGTGCTGTTATTTATCTCCTCAATGGCAAAAATCAGTGTCTGAGCAAATTTAAATTCACGCAAATTCAAGCTGTGAAAATAAACCATAGTTTGAATCACATTTTGCAAAGAATAATCACAGAGTCAGATTCAACTATATATTTTATATAATTATTTATAAATAATTTATATTTTTTATCATAATATCATTATACAGACCTGACACATGTTGTTGATTCTGGTTTGGAATTGAACGGATGAATCTTTAGCAGAGCATTTCTGTGGATTGTAAAAATCGCCCCAATGTTAATGTCTTTTTCTGCAGAAAGTAGAGGGAGGGCAGGCTGACCAAGCCGACGGCAAGCTTGTGCTAACCCTGTGAAATAGATACCATCTACCACAATCAGCAGTGGAAGCAGTGGCACAGTCCACTTTGCCATCTCAATATGTATGCAGAGCAGGAGCCTCTGAGGCATTACAGAGAAAGTGGCAGCTTTTATTATATCTTTGAATGCTCTGGGGTTGGTATATTGAATCATTGACTCGTTCTGGAAGAAACAGTAGTGCAGCTAAATATTCAAGAGTTTAAGCATAGAAGATGCTGAATTGTTGTTTGAATTCTAGATGGCACTATAGTACATTTACGTACAATGGAAGTCAGCAATGTTGCTATATCTCTCAGGGGAACTTAATGGTAAAATTTTACGATTATGCATATAGTAGGCCACTGCTGTTTTCACAAAGAGGGAAATTGCACATAATTATAGTATATCATACTGCTGCATAATGTGCTAACAACTTTATTAATCAGTAGGGGTGCTCCAATTGATTGGGTACCGATCACTATCGGCCGATAATCACGTTGAGATGATTGATCGGCGGTCTCTAAAAAGGCCGATCTCAAAAAAACAATCTCAAGCTGATGACGCTGCCGTGAGAGGTTTTGCACGACATGCAGCGGCATCGTCTCAGTCTCTGTCCGGCGTGGGTGAAATAATTATGATGCTATATTTCTTCATTAAATAACTTATAAAGTAATTTGAAAACCTTGTGTGAGACGTAACTTCACAAACAGCGTGAGTGAATCACCGCGCGCTCTCTCTCTTTCTCTCTCAAAATACACAAATGGCTTCAAATCCCCACACATCGCATCTGTCTATAAGCGAGCTGCACAGTTGACACAGCAATTGTCACTTGCACAATCGAGGCAGATAAGCGAGCTGCACGCTGCACAGTTGACACAGGAATTGTCACTTGCACAATCGAGGCAGTGTCACATCGTCACTAAAGTTTATAAATTGTATTACTTTTTAATTATTGCCAGTGTTTAACCATTCAGCGTTCGCGCACTCTCCTGAAGACTGTGCGCTCATGCACACTCGCAGCGCACACACATTACGCCAGGTTCACATTACTCAGATTGCAGTGCATATGCGGTGCGTATTTTTTCCGCGCTCATGTTAACGGATTAAAGCATTCACTGCACACGGTTGCGGTCCAGCAGCGTGTCTGCAGCAGAGCAGAGATCTTTTCCACACGAGTCTATTGCTGCGCTGCAAGCGCTGAATTAAAGTAACAGCGCATTGTTTTCAGTAAATATGAACATGGATTGACACGAAAATGTAGCAATTACACCATAAATGCATATTATTAAAGTTTAATGTGTTTCACAGTCAATACATATGGCTTTTTGGCTAATTTTGTTTAAACATGTCTGTTAAAGATTGTATTACTGTACTGTGTAAAAAAAGAATTGCAATGATGAAAAAGCATTTTCTGTGACAATGTTTGGATTTGAAATCAAAATAATGGATAAATTTCGTGTTTGTGGTAAACAGCCATGATTCAGCAGCAGACTCCTGTGTGAAGTCCTGTCCAGTCCGTGCTGCTTCCCCTCTCACAAGAGTCACCTAAGAGGGGAATTCCCCCCATTTTCAAAAATGAAATTTAGGCCCTGAATAAATGTCTAAAAATCCTGATTGGAGTTTCACTATATATAATTATAAATGATAAAAAGAAGGCTTTAAAAAGATCGGTATCGGTGATCGGTATCGGCAGATACTGCTTTCTGTGATCGGCCTCAAAAATCCTGATCGGAGCACCCCTAATAATCAGAGATATTTTCATGGCTAAATAGTAGGGCTGTGCGATTAATTGAAATCATAATAAAACCACATCCATTGAGCATGTGAACGTGTGATTTCTAAACCATAGAAAGCATGATTTCCCCACCCTCCTTAGTGTGCAATTCTTATTCATTTGTCGTGTATGCTTATGTGAAAAGCCTATTATAAAATAACATTATGATGTGAATGTAATTAACATTTATAAATTTAACATAAAAAAATCTACAGTTAAAAATATAGTGTTTGGGTAATGTCTAAATATATGTTCAAATGCAAAACGCAATAATAATAATAATAATAATAATAAAGGAAGCAATTATGTTTGGCAATACTCTTTTGACCAATTAGACTAGAATACATGTATATTTATTAAACAGCCATACAGGCATCTAGTGGTTAAAGCTTGACATTACATATGAATAGGCTATTATTTTTTTACGGACACCAGATGCCTCTAATTTGTATAGATGCCGGTTTCTGCCACTGAATAAAAAATAATAATAAAAAAAGGTAATTGCGGCTTTTTTCTCAGAATTGCGAAATGTACACTCGCAGTTGCAAGTTATAAAGTCAGAATTGCATGATAGAAACTTGAAATTGTGAGTTAAAAAGTGATCAATATGATACTTCGCCTACTGGGGATGACTCGCCTACTGTGGCGGATACGAAGAGATGAAGGAGCGTGGAGACGAAGGGCATTCACATTAAACAGTATTTATTCATCCAAACATACAGGCAGGAACTCACACGTAGGTCGAGGGGTTGACTTACAATGCTGGGCAAAGAACCGGGAACACTTTAAATACACAAGACATGACGAGAAACACCTGGAACGAATGAAACATAATAACATGAGGGAAAACACAGCTGGAAATAAATGGGAAACAAATGGGAAACAATCAGGGAGCAGGAACAGGAACAGGAAAACCAAATAAGGGCGTGGAAACACATGGGGAGCAAAACACACACAAAACACTGAACAGAGTGTGACATTACTCCCCGCTCCCGGAAGGCGCATCCTCGTGTCTCAAAACATCCAAGGGGGAGGGGGGGGTGGGCACTCTGGATGTCCCTCAGGACAGACTCGGGACTGCAGGCCGGTACCCGTTCCGGGACCCATGGCGGATCAGGCAGTTCGGGGCGCCATGGCGGAGCAGGTAGCTCGGGGAGCCATGGCGACACAGGGAGTTTGGGGGACCATGGCGGAGCATGCCGTCCAGGGAGCCATGGTGGCGCAGGGAGCTCAGGGGGCCATGGAGAAGCAGGGAACTCGGGAGGCCTTGGCGAATCAGGGAACTCGGGAGGCCATGGCGGATCAGACAGTCCAGGAGGCCATGGCGGAGCAGACAGTCCAGGAGGCCATGGTGGAGCAGCCTCTGAGGCCGCGGCCCCAGCCCCTGCCCCGGCCTCTACAGCTGGAGCCCTATAACCCCCCCAAAAAAAAATACTTGGGGAGAATTACGGGCATCTTGGCTGGAACAGGTTCATGAGGGCGCTCTGGAGCGCGGGAACCGGAGGGCACTTCCGAGGAGCGGGCTCTGGAGGGCGCTTTCGGGAAGCGGGCACAGGAGTGCACTCTGGACTGGATTCAGGGACTGGAGCCCTCACGGGAGCGAACTCTGGGGCTGGAGCCGACACGGGAGCGAACTCCGGGGCTGGAGCCGACACGGGAGCGAGCTCTGGGGCTGGAGCCGACACCGGAGCGAGCTCTGGGGGGAACTCTCGGGCGAGCCATCCATTTCTCCTCATCCTCCTCTTCTGATTACGGGTGAACAGGGCGGCTGGCGGGCTTGGGTCAGCGGCGGCCGGCGGGCTTGAGTGAGCGGTGTAGGGATTCCTATCTATATAGACACTGATATGCCATGGAACCAACCATCATGAGGTCTAAACTAATCACCCCCTCTCTCTCTCTCTAGAACTGTGGCTTTCCGCCTTGGTGACCGCGCGACAACGCGCATAGATGGCGTAACATCACGAGCGAGACTCCAAAACTCAAACACTTCAGTTGAAACTTCGTGACTGCTGAACTTCAAAGCCTAAAGCCAAGCAAAGGAACTCCAAACATCACTCTCCGTGCCCAAGGCAACCGACTTCCGAAGCTCCTACGTCACAAGGAAACCAACCAACCTCCGGAGGACATTCCTAGAAACTACGTCATCCAGACACCGCGTCAGCAGCCCTGGGATTCCCTCAAGCAGCCATCCAGTAAGCCTGTTGTCAGCAACGAGGAAACAGTTGAAATGTCAACGGTCAACTTGAACGCAAGTAACGAACAAAATCTTCTATCTGCTGAACTGGCGCTGATGATTGATTTTAAGCAGTAAAGATAAGCCAAGTCTCTGCTTTGTGATTCTCTCAGGTTGAATTTAAAAGAACTCGTGGAAAACGAGTTAGAACTTTGTAAACTTCTTGCAAACTCCGTCAACTCTCATTCTTCAGAACTGTATGTGCGTGTTTTAGCTTAGTTTAATGTAATTTAGAATAGCCAAAAAATTCTTGTTTCATTTATAAAGAAGTGTTGACTGGTGTCGTATAATTTTGTAAAGTTAAAACTCTGCCAAGATCATGTTACCTAGCTCGTAGCTTATAACTTATCAAAGCACGTATTAACCCGGGGCCAGGGAAAATACAAATTGTTCAAATATACTGAGGTTAACGTCTCACTGGACGACCGTTGATAAAGTGTAAACTATCAAATTTGAAATCAGTTCTAATCAGGTTGACTTCGAATTTTCAGATTAGACCTCTCAAAACCTGAATTAATTAATAATTAATTCCCTTATAGAATTCAATGAGTTAATTTCTTAAAGCGGCAACTTCCATGCCACGGGGGGGAAAAAAAATTATTGGGAAAACAAAACACTGTTCAAAACGAAAACAAAAACACTGGAGAAGGGGCACCACTTACTGTTTTTGGTCCAGTATTCTGTCATGATTCGCCTACTGTGGCGGAGACGAAGGGCATTCACATTAAACCGTATTTATTCATCCAAACATCAAACATACAGGCAGGAACTCACACGCAGGTCAAGGGGTTGACGTACATTACCAGACAAAGAACTCAGAACCTGTAACAAAGGAGGCGTAGTGACAACGGAGTTGAGGATCCAAATGCAGGCTTTATTCGTAAATGTGGTCAGACAGGCAGGGTCCAGTACCAGCAAACAATAATATCCCAGGCAAAGACAAAAGAGTAATCCGTAAACAGGCAATGGTCAGGGCAGGCAGCAAAACAATCATAAAAACCAGATAAACAGTCCAAGATCCAAAATACACAAAGGCAAGGCAAAACAAGGAAACACGGGCAGGATAACAGAAACTAGGAATCATACCGGCTAAACATTCACCAGCGAAGTGTTCGAGTGTGTGTGCATCTTTTAAAGTCCTTCTAATGTGAGACAGCTGTGAACTGATGATGAGATCTAATGAGTGACAGGTGATGCAATAGATGATGAGTCCGGCAAAGGATTATGGGGAATGTAGTCCAGGGTGAATGGCAAAAGTCAGGGATGGAGTGCCCACTGGTGGAGCTCATGGGCACTCCAGTTGGTGATCGTGACAGAACCGGGAACACTTTAAATACACAAGACATGACGAGAAACACCTTGAACAAATGAAACATAATAACATGAGGGAAAACACGGCTGGAAACAAATGGAAAACAATCAGGGAGCAGGAACAGGAAAACCAAATAAGGGCATGGAAACACATGGGGAGCAAAACACACACAAAACACGGAACAGAGTCTGACAATACTTCTTCATTTACTGCTACAAATTGATAATGGTCAAATAAGTACGATTTATTTTTTTTAAGAAATGATTGAACATTACAATAAATTTTCACAAGTCTACTAGGGATGTTCATTTCGGTTATTTTTCCTAACTGACAACCGGCGCTCGTTAACCGATTGTTAACCGTTAACTGACAAGATTATTTTAAATTAGAAAGGATAAGTGTCAAGAACCTGTTAAAAATACTAACATTTGTTTCCCTGGGATTAATTTTACATGCGCAAAAAGAAGCAAACAACAGAACATGAGGATTCTCGCATGGTCACATCATGCACCTGCAGCGCTTCTGCGAGCGGAGAAAAACATAATAAAGCTAGTCTGTGTATATATATATATATATATATATATATATATATATAAATAAAACGAATAAATAGGCCTATACCAGAAACATATTTTTACTTAACCACTGCAGCATATTTTGGGTTTTTTAGAGAATTAGGCATATCCGAATTTAAAAGAGCACCCTACCCACATACATTGGAGTAAATTGATAAAAAATGGTCTCATTTTACAGAAAACCCTCTAAATTTTAATACAGTGGTGGAATATTGCATATAATATATTGTATTTATTCTCAATTTTATGATAAACACATACAAAATTATATTTTGATTATTCTTTTTTTTTTTTATTATTATTATTATTATATTTAAAAATCTGTCCCTGCAGAAAGTTTATTTTGATTCCACTAGGTGGCAGTAAACAGAGGAAAAAATAATCTAATTGATATCTCCTTATAAACAAAATATATTTATATTTTACTGAAAGGAGGTATTGGTGTCTCCAAGTGTACCTTTACCATCTCCATTTTTTAATTCTGAAAGAATTGGGCATACCTGAAGTTAAAAATAATAAAAGGATAGAGTAAAAGGATAAAAATGGTCTCAATTTACAGAAAACCCTCTATATATTGGCACAGTCGTGGAATATTACATATATTTTCACATTACATATATATATATTACATATATATATTAACAATTTTATAATAAATACAGATAAAAAGTTCGATTTTTTATTAATTTTTCAATAAAGTTTTTTTTTGATAGTCTGTAATTTAGGACCTGTTTGGTTTATTTCCCTGAAGGGGGATTCTTTTGAATCATCTATATGCCAGTAAATAGAACAAAAAAGAATTATCTTTTTATAACCTTCTTCACAAAAGTTATTGAGCTTTAACTGAAGGGAGGCAATGTCTTTTCTGAAGTCTCCCATTTTCATCCATAAACAAATTATTCAAAGTGCAAAAACAGGCTTATTACCTGCAAAACAGTATTTTTACTATGCATTAAACTTGACAAGAGAATGATCCAACACTTTTTCACCTAACTTGACCCATGTTGTGTATTATATGCCTAAGCAAAATGAGAGTAAGTAGCATAAGTAGATACACTCCAAGAAAATAAATCAAGTGTATAGAGAAAAATGTGCAAAAAGCAGTGCAAAAACACAATATATAAATCTAATATGTAAAATAACTATATACAGAATATAGTAACTATAAAAAATGTCAATAAGTTGCTATAGAAAAAAAAATGGAGGCCAACTTTTAGTTTTTGTTTGTTGCTTTGTCAACAGTTTTCATCGGTTGCAAACTTTCTCAAGATTGTCCATCAGTGTGCCATTTTCTAAAACAGTTTCTAGATGGCACCAAGCACAGGGGTACGTTGCACTTTGTACAGTACATAGGAGTCTTTACGTTGAGGCCTGAAAGTTTGCACAAAGCACAAACTCTCCTCCCACTTGCAGCATCTGACCCAAAGTACTCTGGACAGCATGTATCTCCTGCAGATATGGCAGATGTGGATGGCTCTGGGGCATGCGATGTGGATGCAGACAGCTCTGGGGCATGAGATGTGGATGGCTCTGGGGCATCTGAGGTGCTGGACTGTGTGGCCAGCTCAGACACAAGTAAATTCTAAATTCCTTCTGGCTGAGAGGATTTTTGTTCTGAGCTTTGGAGAGATGCTGGTGGAGAATGAAACTGTTTACCACCACAATGTCAACAAAATGAAAAAAAAAAGTCTTGTACCATTTTGTGGTTTTGTGCAGGACATTATAGTACCCAATTAGGGCATCTGACAGGTCCACACCTCCCATATATATAATAGTCCTTCACTGCCGCTGGAATCGGGATTCTGCGTCTTTCCCATTCACGCTCTGGATTCTTGACACGCCTAAGGACTGCATCACCGTCATGTGCCATGTGCATCGTCAAACACACTGTAATCTCTCGTGTGTCTATCCACTTCACAAAGAGAAGCTTCCCATCTCTGAGCCATCGTATGGTTCCCCTTAGGTCTCTGCAACTGAGGTCATTTGCCTTCATTCTGGGGAAGCCCCGCCGGTTGGTGCGTATTGTGCCACATGCCAGAGTCTTCTTAGCGAGCAAGTCCATAAAAAGGCACGGGCTTGTGTAAAAGTTATCCATAAACAGCTGGTAGCCTTTGCCGAGAAGTGACAGATCAAGGAGCTGCATTACGGAATCATAACTGAGCCCTTTTCCAGTGGCCAGGGAAGATTTGCCTTCATAGACAAAGAAGTTCCAAGTGAAACCACAGGCAGAATCAGCAAGCACGTAGAGTTTGTAGCCCCAGTTGGTCGGCTTGTCTTTCATGTACTGCTTGATGCCGATTCGTGCCCGTGTAGCCACCATCCTCTCGTCCACTGCCAGCTGTCTGTCTGGATGGAAGTAAGTTTTGCAAGCGGAGATGATGTCGTTGTACAGGGGCTTGATTTTGAAAAGTCTGTCGTAGGCTTGAGTCCCCTTTTTTCGTGAGTTCTCTCGATCATCCTCAGGATCGCAAAGATGTAGGTTCCAAGAAATGGCCTGAAATCTGGACCTGGACATAATGGATTTTGGGAAGGGCAAGCGGTAAATTTCTTTGCCAGACCAGTAATCAATGATATTTTTAGCACTGAGGAGGCCTATGTAAATGACAAGTGCAATGTATGAATGCAGTTCCTCTGCCTTCAAAGGCAACCAAAGGAAATGTTTTCCAGCTTCAGACCTCATTCTTGCAAAGGTGTTTGTGTTCTTCACAATGGTGTCCACCACAGAGCCTGTGAAGAAGAGCTGAAAGAGCTGCAATGGGGAATAGATCCTGTCCATTACAAGCTGCGCTCCTGGGTTTCGTTTTGGAAGGAAATTTGGTAAAGCTGGAACTTCGTCCTCCACACTGCAGTCATTCCAACTTTCTGTGCCATCATTCACTGACATCGCACTTGCTGACCTTTTTGTACCCTGCCCAGAATGAGGCCTCCCTCTGTTTTGCTTTCTGGGAGTTGGCTGTGGCCTCACAGTATCACCAGCAGAAGGTGTGGGGGTCTTGGAGGTGGGGGGTAGGCAAACAACCTCCTTGCTGGTGCTTGGCAGCAATTCTTCATCACTGGAGTCTAGACTGCAAAACAAAATTAATTAATAAATCCACATTATAATCCTGAAATGCATGATAAAATTACATAAATACATAAAATCACCAAAATAACTTGCATATGCATGTCATGGATACAAGAATATAATCTGCAAATCCACATAACAGATACACAAATACATGTGACACGTGCATGCAAAAATAAATGATAACTGATTCAAATATGATAGTAACAGAAAGATTTAGAATGCATTTCATGTATACACGAAACAGATGTAAATCAAATCAAATCAAATATACATATCAATGCAACTGATGAACAAATGCGTGCAAAAATACAAATATGCATGCAACAGACATGCAACATTATATTAGCACATGTATGTGCGTGCCAAAATAGAAATGAGCACATGCTTAGCAAAAGCACCCTTTGTGATTTGAATTATTGCATGCATATGAGCATGGGTTGTCCTCATATTTTGTTGCACGCACATGTATTTGCTACAACAATATTCTCAAATAAACATGCAACAGACATGCACAAATACATGTGCCTGCCCAAAAGAAATTAGCACATGCTTAGCAAAAGCACCCATGATTATTTGAATTATCGCGTGCATATGTGCACCATATTTTTGCACGCACATGTATTTCTGTATGTCTGTTGCATGCATATTTGTATAATAGCATGCATTTGCTCATGAAATGAACAAATACAACGTTTATAAGTTCGAAATGTGCACTTACTCAAACTCAGGATCTTCTCCAGCGTAGTAAGCAGCTTGTCTGACCGAGTCAAAGCTATCATTGCTGCAAGTTTCAGTGTCACTCAGCCGATCAAGCTCCTCCAAAACAGCCTCCACACCAACAAAAACCTTTCTTGAAGCCAT
Source organism: Sinocyclocheilus anshuiensis (assembly GCF_001515605.1). Classification (NCBI taxonomy): domain Eukaryota; kingdom Metazoa; phylum Chordata; class Actinopteri; order Cypriniformes; family Cyprinidae; genus Sinocyclocheilus; species Sinocyclocheilus anshuiensis. The sequence continues at coordinate 7,043 of NW_015555772.1, read as the reverse complement.
TGTCCAAAGACAAATCGCTCCAACCAGTTATGAAAAGCACACAATAACTCGAAAAAACACTGTCCAGACTCTGACTACTTGCAATCAACTCCTAACTCATCTGCATCTGATGAACGCATCCGCGTGAGATCGTGCTTAGTGGCCCCGCCTCCTCAACTTTTGGAACCGCAGATTTCAGGCTCTGGGGTGCCCAAACTCGGTCCTGGAGGGCCGATGTCCTGCAGAGTTTAGATCCAACCCCAATTAGACACACCTGAACCAGCTAATCAAGCTCTTACTAGGCATACTAGAAACTTCCAGGCAGATGTGTTGAGGCAAGTAGAATCTAAACTATGAAGGACACCGGCCCTCCAGGACTGAGTTTGGGCACCCCTGGTCTAGAAGCTTGATCGACATGTCTAAGGATAGCTACGATCGTCAGCTTTATTGACGTAGGACGCAATACGTGATGACGTCATCAACAATCGCGGCTAACAAAGATCATCCAAACTAAGGGTAATAAAAGTTTTTGGCTGCATCGCATGTTTTGATCTGCATCGCATGTTTTGATCTGCACATCTGAGACATTTTACAGTGTCGTTTGGCCATGCATGCTCACAGACACACTGTAACAGTTTTACTGTCACATTTGTTCCCAGTAGTCTTTTTGCATGTTATAGCTATACCAATCATTAGGGGGCGCTCTGTATTCTGAGTTGCTCATTTGCCTAAAAGGGGGTAAAGAAGTAGCATTAGGCAGGAAGTAGTGTGCTAAGCACATGGAATGTCTTCACCTTTGCTGTCCTCTGTTGGTGCCCTGATTTGAGGAACAATTTGTTCTTTCTCTCAAATGTAAGTAAGGCATTGTTTTGTATGTATGTAGAGTTTGTAAATATGCTTTCTGTTAGGGGTTAATACTAAACACGTGTTGATTGTATGTTTGTTTAAATGCAGAGGGTTCTTGTATGAGAGAGGAAACAGCACAGATATAAACAGGACCTAGACAAAAAGGGGCTAATTGTCTTCATCCAACCATCTACTCATCTTATTCTGTGATCAACAAACGGATGAATTGTTTGCTGGTTCAGATTCTTCCTTGCTTCATTTAAGGACTGCTGGTCTCATATTTTCCACTTTAAAGACTGATTTCACTGTGACAAAATGCTACTTATGGTCATATCTATGAATTGATGGACTTTGTGGACTTTATTGATGTTTCCTCAACTCTGGAAGACTCTATATGCTAATGTTTGGACTTTGTTGATATGAATGTGTGGCTCACAGTATGTCTTTAATACACATGGCTCACTGAAATGAATCAGTCTCTGTGGTCCCTCAATCTTTATGTAGCATCAAAAAGTTAGGTGTTAAATTATGGCGCCCGAACTGGGACTTGAGAAAGAAAAGGACAATCTAACTGAATTTTCATGAGAGACACAAATTCTACTTTCTGTGAGTCATGCTGTTTTATTGATTGTGTTTATGTAGGGACATATTTGAAAAAGCATAACATTACAGTCAACTTTAGGCTTTAAAGATAGTTATTTCCAAAGATCCATTAGTTACAAAATGGCCACCTTCCAGAAAGAGACAGAGGGTGAGGATCCTTTAATCCCAGACTACTCTTCAGAACCTTTCACTACTCATCGTGAGCCAATCCAAGACCTTATTAATTCTCTCAGTAGCTTGTATCTGGAAAATGAACCTGTAAATGTTGAACAAGAGTGTGATTTCGATGACTCTGTTACCTCCTCCTCCTCCAAACGAGGAAGATGAAAGCTTATTAACAATGATTATGGCTTCAAGAATGCATAAAGTAGAATGTAGAGTCGAGGGGTTAGAAAATTCAGCTGATGTTTGTTTTAAGGATAATCAAAACAAGTTGCAGGAGCAA
>NW_015555772.1:4243-4752 GCF_001515605.1 Sinocyclocheilus anshuiensis | reverse complement strand
CAACCACAAGTACAAACAAGGTCTTCTATCCGCTGAAATAGGTGCTGAACCATTTAAGCAGTAAACGTAAGACAAACATCTGCTTTGTGATTTTCTCAGGTTGCAAGAGAACTGTAGCGAATATCTTGCTAAAACTTTGGGCTTTCCTCAGAACTCCATTAACATCTTTTTCATTCTTCAGAGACTGTATGTATGTGTGTGTGTGTGTATGTATGTGTGCTTTAGTTTAGCTTTAATGTAATCCAGAATAGCCAATAAAATCCGTGTTTCATTTATAAAGAATTATTGTCTGGTGTCGTGATATCTCAAAGTCAAGACTCTTGCCAAAGATCCCTTGCTACCTAGCTCGTAGCTTACTTATAATAATTACTATAATAGCTTACTTATAATAATGGTATTGACCGTGGCCAAGGAAATACAAAGATTCAAGTTGTTAAAATATACTAAGAATCACCGGCTCGCTGGACGACCCTTGATTTAAAGTGTAAACTATCAGATTTGAATTCAGC
>NW_015555772.1:0-3190 GCF_001515605.1 Sinocyclocheilus anshuiensis | reverse complement strand
AAGAAGGTAAGAACGTGGTCACAATTTAAGTCTGATTTTCTTCAATCCTTTTTGTCTGACGATCACGAGGTTGAAGTGGAAAGAAGGATCAGAGAAAGGAAACAAAGAGTTGACGAAAGCATCAGGACGTTTACATATCAGTACCGAGCCTTATGTTTGAGGTTGAAGCCTTCCATGACGGAACGTGAGATCCTCCAAGCAACTCTCCGAAACTGCAATCCAAGAATTGCCAGTATTTTAAGAGGTACTGTAACTACTGTAGATGATGTGGTACGGGTAGGAACCCTTATAGAAAGAGATATCAGCGAAGAGAGAGCCTTCTGGAGGCAGAGGCACCAGGATCAAAACTCAAAGCCTACTGAAACTGGAAAATTCACAAAAGGACGACAGCCCAATCCACACATAGCTGTTTGTTCAGAGAACAGCGGAGAGCCCTTAACGACATTAACGTTGCCCATAACCATCAAAGGCCGTCAATATCAAGCAATCCTGGATACTGGGAGCACTTATTCATTAGTGCAGGAGTCGTGCTGGCAACAGTTGAAGTCGAATCATGAAGCTTTGCAGTCAAGCAGAGGACAGTCATTTTCCCTTGCTAACGGGTATGTACAGTCAGCCTTGGGGAAGATAGTTTGGCGGGGTACTATTCATGGCCACAACTATCCTCTAAGAGCTTATGTGATGAGGGACTGCGACTTGGCCTTTTCAGTTGTATTAGGACTTGAGTTTCTGAGGACATCAGGACTCATCTTTGATTTTAGAAATTCCACATATTCATTGCCTGAAGAATGTGATGTAGTCCACTATTTCACAATTTCTTCACCTCCACCAATAGTCAGTTTGCACCTTGCACTACCTTTAGTGCCAATGGCTTCTACTACTCTAACCACTATAAAGGAGTTAGTGGATCAAGCTGATGCTTCTAAAGCACAGAAACGTCAGTTAGAAGGACTGATGCTTGACTGGCCAACTGTATGCACTGACACTTTGGGACAAACCAACTGAATTCGCCATTGAATCAATACTATCGATGAGTTTCCTGTGCGTAGAAAAGCATATCCTGTTTCTGTCAACAGACAGAAGTTCATTGATGAGGAAATAGCAAGCATGCTTGACAAAAACATCATAAGGCCTTCTGTTTCCCCTTGGGCAGCACCAGTCGTTTTAGTACCCAAGAAAGATGGCAGTACCCGCTTTTGTGTTGATTATAGAGCACTGAACTCCAAGACTCCTCTGGATGGATTTCCAATGCCACAGATTCAAGATATCCTAGAGTTCTTGTATGGAGCAACCATATTCAGGACATTAGACCTTAAGTCTGGTTACTGGCAGGTAGGAATAGATGAGGGCAGTATCCAAAAGACCGCCTTTGTCACCAGAAATGCCCAGTATGAATTTGTTCGTCTTCCCTTTGGCCTCAAAAACGCTGCAAAGGCTTATGAACAACATTCTGAGAGACTACGTAGGGAAGTTCTGCTTTGTATACCTTGATGACATAGTGATCTATTCTAAAACGGTCCAAGACCACTTTCAACATCTCAAGCAACTCTTTGCAAACCTGGAAGTCTCAGGATTGACACTCAACCTCAAGAAATGTTCTATGCTGCAAGAAACCATCACATATCTAGGACATGTTGTTTCTGAAGAAGGGGTCCGTACCGAAGCTTCTAAAGTCAAGGCTGTTCAAGAGTTCCCCGTACCCAAGAATCTCAAAAAGGTACAAAGGTTTTTAGGTCTTGCAAGTTGGTATCACCGTTTCATCTTCCACTTCTCCGAGCGAGCAGCCCCTTTATATGCACTAAAGGCTAAGAATGCAACTTGGAATTGGACAGTTGAATGTCAAAGTGCTTTTGATGACCTAAGTACGCCCTACAACGAGCACCAGTTTTAATGCCTCCTGACTTCAAGGATTTCAGAGTACAAACGGATGCCAGTGATATAGGATTAGGAGCTGTATTGACACAGGATTTTGATGGGGCGGAACATGTCATTGCCTACGCTTTGCGACTTCTGCATGGAGCAGAAAAGTCATACTCTACCGCAGAGAAGGAATGTCTTGCAGTAGTGTGGGCTGTGGAAAAGTCGAGGCAGTACTTGGAGGGAAAGAACTTTGAAGTACTCACAGACCATTCTGCACTGACTTGGGTATTTAATCACCCTAAACCATCCTCACGCTTGACCAGGTGGGCTTTACGACTGCAGGGTTTCAGCTTTGTGGTAAAGTACCGGAAGGGATCATGTAATGTGGTGCCTGATGCCCTGTCTAGAGGAGTAACTGTGCAAGAGGTGGTAAGCCACATTGCCCTATGTCAACCTACAAAACCAGACCCTAATTTGCCTGTCAGTTGGGATGAAATTGAGAAAGCCCAAAAGCTTGATTATTCTTTGCAGGCTCTATGGGAGTTAGCTAAACAACCTACTACAGATTCTAACCGCATCGCTTACATCATACAGAATGACTACCTGTTTGGCAGTGTGCCTGACAAGCACCAAGGATACACTCATCAACTAGTCATACCTGCATCACTTAGGGAAACATTTTTGCATTTTGCTCATTCGAACCCACTGAGTGGACATTTGGGGAGAATGAAAATCTTAAGAAGACTACTTGACAATGTCTATTGGCCTGAGATTCGTAGAGACGTTTAGAGTTTTTGCACCCAGTGTAAGACGTGTCAAGCCTACAAACCAAGAATCTCAAAGCTATCTGGACTGCTGCAGTCAATCCCAGTAGTGGAGCCTGGCCATATGCTTGGAGTAGACCTGATGGGTCCTTTCCCAAGAAGTTCCAGATCCAATTAATTCTTATTAGTCTTTGTGGATTATTGCAGCAAGTGGGTAGAACTCTTTGCTCTACGGTCTGCAAAAACTCACCTAATAGCCAACATTCTGATGAAAGAAATGTTCACTCGATGGGGAGCCCCAGCATACCTGGTCTCAGACCGCGGGCCTCCGTTCACTGCCCAGTTACTCAATGATACCTGCAAGCGATGGGGTGTAGTTCAAAAACTCAGTACAGCATATCATCCACAGACCAACTTAACTGAGAGGATCAACAGGACCTTAAAAACAATGATATCATCTTACGTTCGTGACAACCACCGTGATTGGGACAAGTGGATACCAGAATTCCGGTAAGCCATTCATTCAGCATGGCAAGAGAGTACTGGTCTCACTCCAGCTGAGATTG